>NC_044187.1:27722518-27725018 GCF_900880675.1 Sparus aurata | reverse complement strand
AATATGGCCAGTCTAGCTTTTAAATTTTAAGGTGGCCATGTATACTTTTTTTACATTTCCTACATCTTGAAATCAAACTTCTACCAGCAAGAATATCATTAGGGAGAACTTGTATTACCCTTCTGACTGGTGGGATTACAATATTAACTAGGAGAAACTGTATTAAGGATATCTGAAATGTAATCACAGATTGGACTGTGGTTCTGCTAAAAGGCACAATAGATTACACACTTGGCCGATCACCTGCATTATTGGGTAATAACAAGATAAGAAGCGCCATGACTCTTTCCAGCCAGAGATGGCGATGATACCCGCTATTATCCTACACAGAGGGCTTTGTGTTTAGCTTACAGAGACGTTTAGCTTTCCTCCAGATCTAACAAATGCACAACGCAGGTATAATTCGTCATAAATGTAGGTGTAGCCTGACTTTAGGGTACGACATTAGCCGGTTCTAGCGTCCATTTCCGTGCACGAGAGGCCACAAATACCCGGTCACAAAAACCAGCCCATGGCAGGCGGTGTTGCAGCAGCATGCGTTACCTCAATGCTCACGTTTAAGGCTTTAAATGTGACTGTTCTGGTGGAGTTTGCTCTTGTAGAAATCACAGAACATTTCCAAACTGTATTCATTAATTGTATTCTCACCCCATAACGCGCCTCATTGACGGTGTAGAGTTTCCTAGACACTACTTACCTCGTAGTGCTTCATCTTGGCAGTTAGCACCCCTTCCCTTAATATCCCAGATGAGTGACAGAACCGTCTCCAATCAGCAGAGGAATATGCGAGTGCTGAGGCCACAGTGGGCGGGCACTAAGGCCTTGCCGCAGCCAATCACAACGGGCGGCATTCAGGCGATTCCAGCCCACACCAGCGCCCACACTATCAGCGGTGTAGCCAATGGCGTTCGAGCAGACGGAGAGGTCGCTGCTATGCTAACCTAATTGGATTATCCACTCAGTTATATTGCTCTTTGAATGGCGTGTCTGTCCGTTTATGCGCATGCTCACTGGTCCGGTGTGCATTCGTCTGTCTGGTGACTTTTCTCAACTTTATATCCAGGCTCAATGCCACTTTGCCAATTTCTTTTTTTGTAGTTTAATTCTCAGTTGTATGCTACAACATTGTCTCTTTTTCACAGTTGCACTTTATGTGATCTTCTCTTGTCGTGTTTACATGCATTTCTTTGTTTTCCTTGCGTATAAATTGTCTAAAATAAATAAAGTTTGTCATTAACCTTTTGTGCTGTCACTTTATAAACTCAAACGAAAGTCAATACTGATGGAAAATGTCAGGTCATGATTTTTTTGTGTCAGATAGGCACACTTACCCCCCAAAATAATTTGTGGAGACAAAAAGAGGACACATCAATGTGAAATCTGCAAACTCATTGTAAGGAATAACAATATTGACACATCCAACAAACTTATGTCAAAATATGCAGATTTTATAAATAAATCTGGCCTGCAAAGCAGCCACAGTCTCAGGTCACTTTAATGTACTTAATACACAAGGCTACATGTGTACATAGATTCTCTGAATTGAAACCCTAAATATACCCCCCCAAAATCACACTGTTAGTAGCTGTGGCTTTTCTAAAATACTACAGTAATGAGTTTCACCTTTAAAAATCCTACTGTGATTGGGTGTCTCTGTAGAGCTGTTATCACCTGCAGTGAAAAACAGGTTTCGCTTCACTTGACACTGACAGTACCCAAAAGGTGTACGCAAATGTGTGATTGATTCATTATTGTGTTTGCTTTCAGTAAGGATACTTTTTATAGATATAGTGTATACCTGTCCCAGCAAATGTCTGATAGACACATTTGTGTGTAAGAGTGAAAGCACGTAGGCCTCAATGTGTGCCTAAATTAAATCTGAAATGCTGCCTTCAAGTGCCACTCGTACACTCCTGTTTTCGTACTTAAGGAGCAATGCGTAGCGGTGTTACAGGAACGTGAAACAAAACATTTGACATTTTATTGTTCAAACTTACTAAAAATAGGATATGTGGAAAGATACAGATGTCCAGATTGCATTTCTCTGTTCATTCACAGATGTATTTTAGATCTCGGCAGCTTTTGCCTGTAAATCTTACAATTTCTTATTGTTATGGTTGATTAAACATCACAAAGGATAGCTCATGTACGTTAAGTCTGTGTTTCAGATTTAATGTTATTTCTTTTCAGTTTTGTGCCCGAGTCGACAAGTAGCAAGCTGAGCTTTGAACATGTATTGACCAAAATGTGTTATCCTCTATTATACTACTGCAAGTAACATATCTAATCTCAAATAACAGCTATACGAAAGGAAATCAGACTGGAGATGTTTATTTTGAAAGCCTTACAGATCCCTCAGGAGTGCAAAACCAGCCAGAGCATGGGTGAGTTAGTAGTGAGCATAATGGTCTGCCAGCAATCTAGGCTTATAAACATTTAATTTAGGTATGATAGGCTTCAGTAAGGCGAGGTAGTCTTTTTCCAGTTTACACAAGACTTG
>NC_044187.1:27717587-27722418 GCF_900880675.1 Sparus aurata | reverse complement strand
TGATGGACAAATGCTTCATACACATCTAAAGATGGGATGTAAAGTGAGTATTTCTGTGTGTGGCTTGAATTTTTGCTCAATCTTAAATCTGGTTTATGAGACTATAGTCGCTGGCAGAGAGGTGGTACTCACGGCTCTTGTGGAACATAGACTTGATCTCTCCGATGGTGGCATTTGGCTCGACCTACAAAAAACAGCACAATAAATAAAGTGGAGGGACATGTACACACACATACACACACACGAAGGAACAGATAATAACCCTGTTTTCCATTCATGATGGCGATAAATGTTAAATTTAGCCCTGGCTGTGCCTACACACCCAATGGATGTGGAGTATTCAACAGCTGGTATTAGGGTTTCAGAGAGCCTTGGCGCACACACACACACACATACACATATATATATACACATAATCACAGCCAAAGTACACGACCTTGTGCCAGGCTGCCAGCTATGGCCCAACTGCCCCAAATATAAACACAATGACAACAAACCAGAAACATGAAGAGCACACAGGCACGTCTGGACACACACAGTATTTACAGGCGGGATCCCAGAGCAGTGAAACCTCCAGGACATCACCACAAAATCCCACTATCTGATTAAATAGCTTCATCGGTTTGACTTGAGGCCACTTACAGAACTCTCCAAGGCCCTTCTCTTGTAGACTCACAATGCCTCCATTTATACATCGAAGATCTTTATCTGATTTATTTAACATTTGTACATCCAGGCTCTGAGATTTGTTTTGAAAACTGAATGTGATGTGCAGAAAAAAAGCCAATTTATACATAATGTTGCTTTTTTAAAGTATCAACAATGAAAGTACCCTTCCTGCAGTAACTTCCCCCCTGACAGTGTTTTACTTTTGTGTTTTGTATTGAGGCAACATCATGTAGAAATTGTCATTTTGTGTGATTTGGCACCCCCCACAGTTTCTAAATGCAACACCACTGTGGTAAATACAAATCCCAGGTCTGTAACAATTTGTCAGACGTTAATGTAGGTGCTGACTACAAACAAAATTCATTACATCATAACAGTATTATGTGTTGAAAACTTGTATGTTTTTAGTTTTTGTTGTACATTTACTTAAAACTTAAAAAATGCATACTTTAAAGATAAATCATCAAAGTAATCCTTGGCAATGTAACCAAAATCTAATTGTACATATTTGCAAAATGTAATCCGACCCGATAACTAATTTTCTAATCTGATTATATAATCCTGATTACATGTCATCCATTACTGCCCAGTTTCCAAAACATTACAATACGTTTGGATCTGTAAATGCCTTACATGCCTGAGTTATTATGCAAGCATTGACCCAATTATTCATTTCAGAAGGTGATGAAACTGAACTCTGACATTTCAGTCTTGCTTTAGAGCGGTGAATAACATCCCTTCTTAAATTATCTAGCAGGGAGTTATTGTCTGTTCTAGACAAGTTTCAAGTCACTGCAGGAATGAATGGATGGAAATGCATCAGGAAATTCCTCATTAATGCAAAAAACAAACTCAGCAATGCTACCTGCACATTACATCATCACAGCACCTCAGATATCAGCATCAAATTTCTCTCAAGCCTTTGACATTTATGACTCCAGTGACGGGTTTCTCAAAACATTTTAGCAGTAAGCTGATACTTCTCTGCTGGGCCAAACTAGAAGAGCTAAGATTCTTTGTTTGTGATTTGTTCCAACAGGCAATCACACAGTCCAAGCAAAGGTGTGACACAGGAGGAGACTAAAGCAAGAAAAGGCTGATTTTTCTGTGTGTGCTCTGTGACACACCTTCGAGCTTAGGTTATCAGCCTACACGCAGCTGTGTGAAAGGCCAAAGAGCACTGAAAGAAATGATTAATACATAACCTTATCATATGTGTTACATTAAGATTCTTATTTAAAACACCTTTTTAATGAAACGTTTGTGTTCATGTAAATTATGTAAAATATCAATAAAATCTATGGTTCTGTATGGTGTGTACTGCTTATAGACCTCTTAAAATAGATTTGTAATGATATGATGTCTTCATGTCATTTGCAGCTTCTAGTCATCGTGTGTCAACTGTAGCATTATGTTTTTTAATCAAAAATAAAATATAACATTTCTGTGGTTGAAGTACAGCAGGCTTAAATGGGCTATATGGAACAATCGGTAGCAATCTAAATGTATTAATGACATTTTTATTGGCCATATGTGAGTGGATTGTAACATGAAGTAAAAAATGTGACCTTCCACTTCTCTCATGGTGTGGACAGTTTGTTTGAGTTGTTTGATGCTGCCGGACTGTGGATTTCTTTGTGAAGGATGCGACTTCATGCATGTTCTTGAGTGGCTCGTCTAGGTGCCTCTCAGGGAGCAACAGCAGCTAACAGAAGTTTAGAGATGGAGTCTGCTAACATAAACTAACAATCGACTTCCACCACAACATAGAAGTTCCACAGCGCCCCCCCTTTCTGTGAAAGCTATTTTTTAAACCTTTTTATCAGTTGTATATGATATACAGGAAACTAAGTCTGTTTACTACATTTAAGAAGACACTGAACTTAATTTAAATTATTTAAAAATAATAATAATATATGTGTTTTAGACTTTCATAATGTTTGAAGTTTGAAGGTCTGCTGCTGTAAGTGACTTGGCTTCTGTTGATGTCGCCCTGAACACCACGGGCCATTTTCAGCAGGATGACATCACTAAGAATCCACCTCTCTGCAACCCCTGCAGCCCCCCCCAGTCTTTCTAGAGGCTTCACTCAGAGCCTGTTGTATAAACCCTGACCCAGACATGATACAGGACTATAGTTTTATATCTAACTCAGTCCTTTAGTTTAGCTCTATTTGCCTGCTTCAGAAAACCAGCCAACCAAAGGGGGCCCCCTGTCACATCCAGATCTATATTGGTCACTTCTGTGAAACTTCCTCTCCAAAAGGTGTCAAGATTAAACCTGCCATCACCATGGAAACTCTGCTAATCCGACAACAGGGTATAATCCGGCGAGGATAGCACTTTATACATGGTGGTCCTGAGGAGCAGTCTTTGAGAAACTGAGTCTGCCCCAGCTGACAGACTAACACCACTGTAAACTTGGCCGATGCAACACTGTACACCGACAGAACTCACACCAACAACACACTAAACCCTCCTAATGCAACGGCACTGACTTACAGGCATGGCACTGACAAACTAAAGCTGTCTAACTCAACAATAACAAAGTGTGGGCCAAGTGCAAATGCCTGTAAATATACCTTGTAAAACAACAGTCTTAAAACGTCCAACCAAAATAAATGTGGCTAATACGACAGTGAAACTCTTTAATCCTGATTGCAAACACAACTTGAGTCTATCGGTCAATATCAGTCTGGTCAAATGTGACCGTAGCACAAAATTCATTGTTATATTACTTATGTAAAAGCAACAGAGCTAGTTTTGTATGTAAATGTATTTTTCCTACATGTGCTGCTTTTGTCATGCACCCAGCTGTGTTCTTGCTTTGACAAGAATACTTAACCTGTTCATTAGGGATGGGACAAAATACGGCAATATGACATAACACTTCTTGTGATACGATTTTTGATACTGGCATCAAATATTGACAATTTTATTAATACATGCAGATGTTCCAAAAAGATTCCTCTGACAATGTCATTCACCAGAGTCAGAGTTGTACCCTTCCTTCAGACTTTTTACCTACAGAACTGTTCTTCTTTCTGGCAGTTTTACACTGAAATGATTGCACACATGACATGGACAAGCTGCAGTCAGTGTGTGTGATAAAAAGGCAAAAAGCTCAGACTGTATGCACTTTTGAATACGTTTCAGTTCAAGTCAAACTCTGAAAACTACACACCACAATGCAGTGAATAAACACACACATAATATACATACATAATTCCAGCACTTTTCCTCTTGCAACGTAGCAATTATCGTAGAATCGCTCTATCGCGATGCTATCATGATTGTCAGCAACATATCGAGAATCGTATCATGAGTTACTATGTTATTGTCTACCCAGCTGTTCATGATGAGAGGAGGACATCCGTTATCGGCATTTGACCCAAACAACTCCAACATTACAGCACTACAGAAGAGCTGAGTGCACCTCAACTCTTCTCTGTCTTCCGATTGAAAGCTGTTAATGCCACAAAGGGAAAGATTGTTTTAAGAATCACTCTCATCACAAAAAATAACAGAGCAGCTAGCAGGATGACAATAAACCCATTTTCAATGGCATTAAAACAAAGGTATAGGTAAAATGAAAAGTGCCTGACTTTAATGATAAAATATTTACCATTTCTGCATTACATTAATTAACATCTAAAAACAACTTTAGCTTTGTTATATATTCTGTTGAGTCGCGTACCTACATTATCCCAAATGATTCCAATACTGTTCAAATCTAGAGTTGCATGTATAAAAGGGGCTCCAGTGTGCATTTAGACTGCCAGTCACACAGCCACCGACTGACAGCGAGGGCTACAGCAGCTCAACAATGTTCTAGAAAACGTCTGACTCACATACACAAACAGCACAGGACCGGGCATGTTGCACTTCTTGCATTCAATAGACAGACAGAAAAACAACAAAGGCACTAAGGACAATCAAACATGCATCAACAGTATTGGAGAAGACTTGTTGCAGAGCTGAGGTCAGAAAAGCATATTCAAACCATGATGAAAACTGATTGTATAAGTTCTTACCTTGTCCAGGAAGCAGAGCTTGTCCTTGGTCTTGGCATCCAGTATCTCCACCTCAAAGAAAACAACAGCTTTTTTAGCTTTTTTAGCAGGTTTGCGTTTGACCGGCGCTTGGACTGGCACTAACGGGG
>NC_044187.1:27542587-27712587 GCF_900880675.1 Sparus aurata | reverse complement strand
CCTTAATATCCCAGATGAGTGACAGAACCGTCTCCAATCAGCAGAGTAATATGCGAGTGCTGAGGCCACAGTGGGCGGGCACTAAGGCCTTGCCGCAGCCAATCACAACGGGCGGCATTCAGGCGATTCCAGCCCACACCAGCGCCCACACTATCAGCGGTGTAGCCAATGGCGTTCGAGCAGACGGAGAGGTCGCTGCTATGCTAACCTAATTGGATTATCCACTCAGTTATATTACTCTTTGAATGGCGCGTCTGTCCGTTTATGCGCATGCTCACTGGTCCGGTGTGCATTCGTCTGTCTGGTGACTTTTCTCAACTTTATATCCAGGCTCAATGCCACTTTGCCAATTTCTTTTTTTGTAGTTTAATTCTCAGTTGTATGCTACAACATTGTCTCTTTTTCACAGTTGCACTTTATGTGATCTTCTCTTGTCGTGTTTACATGCATTTCTTTGTTTTCCTTGCGTATAAATTGTCTAAAATAAATAAAGTTTGTCATTAACCTTTTGTGCTGTCACTTTATAAACTCAAACGAAAGTCAATACTGATGGAAAATGTCAGGTCATGATTTTTTTGTGTCAGATAGGCACACTTACCCCCCAAAATAATTTGTGGAGACAAAAAGAGGACACATCAATGTGAAATCTGCAAACTCATTGTAAGGAATAACAATATTGACACATCCAAACAAACTTATGTCAAAATATGCAGATTTTATAAATAAATCTGGCCTGCAAAGCAGCCACAGTCTCAGGTCACTTTAATGTACTTAAATACACAAGGCTACATGTGTACATAGATTCTCTGAATTGAAACCCTAAATATACCCCCCCAAAATCACACTGTTAGTAGCTGTGGCTTTTCTAAAATACTACAGTAATGAGTTTCACCTTTAAAAATCCTACTGTGATTTGGGTGTATCTGTAGAGCTGTTATCACCTGCAGTGAAAAACAGGTTTCGCTTCACTTGACACTGACAGTACCCAAAAGGTGTACGCAAATGTGTGATTGATTCATTATTGTGTTTGCTTTCAGTAAGGATACTTTTTATAGATATAGTGTATACCTGTCCCAGCAAATGTCTGATAGACACATTTGTGTGTAAGAGTGAAAAGCACGTAGGCCTCAATGTGTGCCTAAATTAAATCTGAAATGCTGCCTTCAAGTGCCACTCGTACACTCCTGTTTTCGTACTTAAGGAGCAATGCGTAGCGGTGTTACAGAACGTGAAACAAAACATTTGACATTTTATTGTTCAAAACTTACTAAAAAATAGGATATGTGGAAAGATACAGATGTCAGATTGCATTTCTCTGTTCATTCACAGATGTATTTTAGATCTCGGCAGCTTTTTGCCTGTAAATCTTACAATTTCTTATTGTTATGGTTGATGAAACATCACAAAGGATAGCTCATGTACGTTAAGTCTGTGTTTCAGATTTAATGTTATTTCTTTTCAGTTTGTGCCCGAGTCAGCAGCAGCTGAGCTTTGAACATGTATTGACCAAAATGTTTATCCTCTATTATACTACTGCAAGTAACATATCTAATCTCAAATAACAGCTATACGAAAGGAAATCAGACTGGAGATGTTTATTTTGAAAGCCTTACAGATCCCTCAGGAGTGCAAAACCAGCCAGAGCATGGGTGAGTTAGTAGTGAGCATAATGGTCTGCCAGCAATCTAGGCTTATAAACATTTAATTTAGGTATGATAGGCTTCAGTAAGGCGAGGTAGTCTTTTTCCAGTTTACACAAGACTTGCAAAACAAGTACTTCTGGGCTGTATTTTATTGTCGTTTACTCATTGTTCATGGCATTAACCGTGACTGCTTGTGACTTGATCTGTTCGTGGAAATTTGGGATGGAACCGTATTGTTCTTTGTAAATATAACTGAAAGTATCCCATGCTTGTTTAAAAAAAAATAACCCCCACCTTCCTGTTGTGGTGTTTATAGTCATACTGAGGTTTGGGGCGACTGATAAGGTATGGTATGTTGCTGTGCTGGGATATTTCCGACAGCAGTTGAAAGCAGCATGACGTGACGTCCCGCTGGGCGTGTCTTATCTGAACGGACAGTCGAGATTGTTCAGGCTGGTTATGGAAAACTCTGGAAGTTTCTGCACGGGTTATAAAGAAAATCTCCGGGACGTAGCGCTCTGAGTTGAGACAGAAGTCGGACGGAGGAGCTGCCACCGAAGTTTATCAACAGCCCTTTTCCAGCAGTTTCAACTAAAGTGGCCGCCGTTTGGTCGACATGGGGAAAGACTACTACGACATTTTGGGAATTAAGAGAGGAGCGTCGGAGGACGATATAAAGAAAGCGTATCGGAAGCAGGCTCTGCGCTATCACCCCGACAAAAATAAGTCACCGGACGCCGAGGAGAAATTTAAAGAGATCGCTGAAGCTTACGACGTTTTGAGCGACCCAAAGAAAAAGGATATATACGATCGTTACGGCGAAGAAGGTAAGGCTGTCACATGAATCATTGAACAGTGCCATTAATTAAGAGAGAGTTGACAGTGTGGCTTTACGACACGACTGTATGGAGATCACATGTCACCATGAGGTGCCAGTTGATCAGGTACACATTAGACATGCACTGTAAGAGGACGTTAGTGTTATCCTGGGTGTCATGGCGCTCCCAGATCCCCTTGGCTCTGCCCTTTACTCGCGGCTCCTTTACTGGGCCACGACATGCGAGGCTTTGCCGACATGGAAAGTCACATTACATGTTTCCACACGAAGTCACCGACAATCCCCAACATGTACACCTGAGTTCAGGAGGGGCGCGTGAAGATTATATGTGACGTCAGGAGGGGGCGGGGCTGAGTGTAACACGTGCGCATGTTTGAGGGGTGTAGTCACTGAAGTCAGTGTTGATTTTGGTGCATGGAAACCTGACAGCTGGGCCGCGACACAGACATGTACTGAAACAATGTATACCTACTATTCTGAGATGTGTGGTGATCATGGTAACTGAAGTCAAAGCTCACTTCGTGACTTCATGTGAAAAATGTAAGAAGTCTTACTTTGTAAAAGTTTTGTATCCTATGATAGACCTGAGATTTGAACTCTCTCCAATTTGGCGCCAGATGTGTTAAAACATGATTTAGAAAGATATTCCACGGGTTTGAATAGATGCCTTGTGTTTTGCCTAATGACAGCAGTAATAGATGACCGTGATTATTTTTTATAACAACATTATAAAATACTCAGTGCAAGTTTTGTTTATCCAAACAGCCATACGGAAAGAGCAAAGCATGTGTCCTTTCTGTACAATAATGGTGTTTATGTCTTAGCTGAGAACATGTCTGCATGGGTAGACCGCTAACCGCAAGAGTTGCCGCGGGAGAATTTTGTAGGTTTGTGCCACATTTCTTATGGTCGTGTCTGTACACAGTTAAGTTGAAGGTCTCAGGGCCTGTTTACCTTTATAAAAAAGGGTTTTGCTGCAGGATATTTTTGCACATGACAGTACTTTTTTATAGGGACGCACAATATGGATGTATTACCTTTTTTATCCGGCCCATACAGATAACAGATAATAACCGATAACTTAACCGGTCATTTCACATTTTTGTATTTCAGAGTTTCCTTATCTGAGGGTAAGGAAGGATTAGATATAGCGAGCAAAAATAGGTGATTTAATACTGCTTTACCTCTGATAAGATTTGTTGTATTAAAACTCTTGGACTTTTTCCCTCTCTTTGTTAACCTTGCATTTATGAAGTGCTTTTGAGGAGATTTGGAAATATTGAGCTGTATATTGTGTATCGCAATAAAGCCTTAAATGTAAATATTGCAATATTATTTTTCAGGCCATTACCCAGCCTTAGAATGACACCATACTGAATTTGTAATAGATAATAACAAGGAGGGACATTTGGCATGTTATACAAAGTAGATTAAATTAAATAGCAACTTACAGTGAACTCTGCTGCTTGTGTTGTCAGTTGTAACATGAAAGGTTTTGCTGTCGCCCTTTTAAGCTAAATTTCGTTTGGTCATGCCTGTAATGGCACCAGGTCTCTTCCTTATGAATGAAACGTATCTCTCAAAACAGCACAGAAAAGGAATATACCACATGTTTTTAGTGATGAATGTAGTAACTAACTAAATCTTTCTGTCACTCAGGTCTGAAAGGCGGAGGCCCCTCAGGTGGTGGTGGTGGTGGTGGACCTGGCACCTTCAGCTATACCTTCCAGGGCGATCCTCATGCCATCTTTGAAGAGTTCTTTGGTGGACGTAACCCCTTCGGACAGTTCTTTGGTGCCCGCAATGGGTGCGGCATGGACGAGGACATGGACACTGATGACCCATTCGCTCGCTTTGGGATGGGTGGTGGTGGAATGGGCGGGTTCCCTCGCTCATTCAGCTCTGGTATGGGTGGACTGGGCAGTCACAGTAGCGTTGTAAAGAAGCAGCAAGACCCTGCTGTTGTACACGATCTTCAGGTGACCCTGGAGGAAGTTCTGTCGGGTTGCACAAAGAGAATGAAGATCTCTCGTAAACGACTGAACCCCGATGGGCGATCGCTACGGACAGAAGATAAAATCCTGGAGGTGCAGATAAAGAAGGGATGGAAGGAGGGCACAAAAATCACGTTCCCCAAAGAGGGGGACCAGACTCCCACAAACATTCCAGCTGACGTGGTCTTTGTGTTGAAGGACAAGCCTCATTCAGTATTCAAGCGTGACGGCTCAGACATCGTTTACCCAGCTAGGATCTCACTCAGAGATGTAAGTTAAGATTATGTAAAACTTTTTTGTCACTTATTTTCCTTAACAACACCTCACAGAAGTGCTAGAAACCAAACCCCAAAAATTGTTATCTGCTGAAAAAAAGTGGAATTATGTTCCTATTAGTGCCTTTTCATGATCCTAATTCCTGATTTTTTTCCCTCCTTTCATCTTCCCTTCTGTCCCATCAGGCCTTGTGTGGCAGCACAGTCAACGTGTCCACCCTGGAAGGAAAAACATTGACCGTGTCAACAACAGAAGTCGTGCAGCCAGGTATGAAGCGACGCATCAGCGGCGAGGGGCTGCCTTACCCCAAACGACCCGATCGTCGAGGTGACCTACTAGTGGAGTATGAGGTCAAGTTCCCAGAAAGACTCAGCCAGAGTGCACGGGACACCATCGCTCAGGTCCTCCCACGATCTTAAACAAGACCAGCGGACCTCCAGGACTTTACAATTATTGCACTAAGCTGCCAAGTATTGTTTGGCATTCATGTAAAAACCACCTTGCGAAAATGCTCAACATGAATGACTGCAGCATTTCACAGGCTAATATGTAAATATGACCAATGCTGTTTGGTGTTTGGTTTACTGAATACGATTATATTTTAGATTAAAACAAGTGTAGTATATAAAATATATATATATATTTATATATATATATATATAAACATATGTATGTATATATATGTATATGTATGTATGTATGTGTGTATATATATATATATATATATATATATATATATATATATATATATATATATATATATATATATATATATATATATATATATATATATATATATATTTCTATATATATATTTCTATGGGAACTGTTTTGCTGGTAATAAAGGTTTTCTCTAAGAAGATGTTTTCTTTTTTGTATGAAATTACAAAATGCACACAGCTGTGCATAGAAGTGTATACTGATGGAGAAAAATATTTCTGGATGGAGAAACCTACACTTGTAGGATATGGTGAAACATTTCATATTCAAATGACTTGTTTTGCAGCTCATGCAGGGAAAAATGACAAATTCACATCCAAATTAAAAGTTGTTGGGTAACTGATAACTGACCATCTTCATTTTTTTGGAAAGAGTAATAATGAAATGGAAACTGGGTCTGTGCACATGAAACAGTTTCCCCTGCAGAGTCAGTAAGGATCTGAAAACAAAGGTTCTAGGGCTTTTCAAAGTGACCTTCAATCATAGAAAAGTATGATTTCAGTGTATTTAGAAGAACACACGCTACATAAAAATGAGTTAATATTAACTCAGCGTGGGGTTAATGTAGCATTGATGCAATACCGGGTACATTTTGACCTCATTAATGGGTAGAAACCTCCACAAAGGAGTTGTTTTAATCCAGTAACCCAAAAGTAATACAAAATGAACACTGACACAGGGTCACAATCACCCTGTTTATACTGGGTCAAGTTCATCCAGTCAGTGCTATATTGACCCACACTGTACACATTTTTAACCCCATGTTTTAAGTATGCATAAAGAAGTTTTGGCGTATTTCTGTTTCTGTCATGTTCTGACTCTGTTGGTGCTATTTTCCAAATACTAATTCTCTCCATCATATCCGCTGTTATTAGTTTCCTTCACATTCTCATATCTTGATATCACTGTGTCTGAACAATGAGGGGGTTGCTTGCCAAAGTTTTTTGTTGTTGTAAAAACCAATAAACATTGTTATACATGTTCAAAGGATCTCTCTATAGTGAACTGCAGGTTGACTGCAAAATTGTGGAAACACTGCAGGTATCATATTTTCACATAACACTTCTGCATGAATTGCATATTGAGCCATGATTAGCTCCTGTGATGTCACAAAATCATTCTCACAGCTACACATTTTAAAGGAATAGTTTGACATTTTGGAGATACACTTCATAACCTTTCTTGCCATGAGCTAGATAAGACGATAAGTACCGCTCCTAAATCTGTCCATTCATTACGAATCTGGAGCCAGCAGCTGTTTATAATCTGCTTTATTCATAGCCCCCATGAGATCTTGTGCAAATTATGGGTGTGACTTCTGGGCGACCTGTAACTGAACCAGAACCAGTTTTCCATGGCGTCAGGGCATGCCCTGTTTTTTAGAGCGATGGGCACGGTGAATTATTCATTCATCAGGATCTATGTTAGTGCCTTTATCGAGTGAATGCTACTTACACACTGCGATAACGCTTCAAAAGCCATGAAGTCAGTGTCATACCTTTGTGGGTAAGATACTTCCACCAAGCTCTGGAAGGGTCACCCGAAATCGTTTCCCCCATGACCTCCCTTGTGACCTCCCCAGGATACGTGTGGTTAAATTATTGCACAAAGACTGGAAACAGAGCTAAACAGCTAATCTGGCTAACCCTACTCTGGGCAGTTTCGTACAGAACGGAAATAAGCATAACACATTTTTAGCTAACACAATGTAAGGCAGCTAATACAGTCCCATCATTTCTGATAGAGCTAAGTTTGTTGATCCAAATGACTTGTGATCAGACTCGATTTCTTCTTTGATTAAGTTATTGCATAACTCAACACGTAATGTCATTTTGGAACCTATTCACATGGTGGCCATTTTCCACTGACATCATGCGTGGGGTGGGAAGCCCAGTTGTGTTACCATAGGAACACAACTGGTAGCCATAGGAAATCTGACAAATTGTTGCCAGTTAAGGGCTTCCTGACTGATCAGCAACTTAAAAGACAATGGACAGTGAAAATCCAAAGAAACATGGGCCATATTTCAAGGTAAAACAACATTGGATTAATAAATCCTGTTAGCATATGTTTCAGAGCGAACGTCAGCATTGAACAACTTCCTCCCTAACATTACCATTTGATAGTGTAGCACGATATCATACAAAAGGTAAATGGAATTTAAAATATCAACCCACATCTTGGACACATTTATAGGCCTGGAATTTAAACACATTGAATTTAAACTTGTTGAAATAAAAATTAGATAAGTGGATAATATTATCAGTCAGTATTCCTATATTGTCCTACAAACGAAGAAATATGTTTGACACAGCAGCCACGGGACAGAATATAAAAAAAACAATAACAATAGCAAAAAATTAACAATATAATTAAAAAGATAAGAAATAGAATAGACTTGTATATACATATAATCATGATATTGTACAAAATTAACAGCAGTGAATTTACAAATCTACAAATACAAATAATAAATATGGATATATAAAAATAAGAAGAAAATATATGATAATAATAACAAATATTTTGTTTTACCTTGACATATGGTATTATTTATTACTTAAAAGCTATTCAAGGGTGACAATCTGGAGCAACATCAAGATAAATTTCAAGGTAAAACAGCTATCATGT
Source organism: Sparus aurata (assembly GCF_900880675.1). Lineage (NCBI taxonomy): Eukaryota > Metazoa > Chordata > Actinopteri > Spariformes > Sparidae > Sparus > Sparus aurata. Next base: position 27,704,485 of record NC_044187.1, on the reverse strand, counting down.
AAATATGTATTTACGTCAATTTGATTCTATTTTCTTTCCTTTTTAATTATATTGTCTATTTTATATTGTCTATTTTGCTACTGCATTGTTCTTGTAACATTCTGACGCTGCTGCGACAAACACATTTTCCCGTCTGCGGGACATTAAAGGATTTCTGATTCTGATTCTGATTCGCTGCTGTTAGCCAACAGCTAACATTAGCATTCAATCACTTCCAAGCTAACATAACTGTTCGATAGTGTTACAGGATACGATTGGAAAGAATTAAGTCATTTCCATAATAACTTTGCAAATCTTTGACACATTTGTTCCGGTGAAGTAACAGTGAAATGCCCTTTATGTCATCAAATGGGAGGTGGCTGAATGCTAATGTTAGCTAAGGGTAATCAAATATGTTGTTTTACCTGGAAACATGGCTCATGCCCCTTTTGGATTTTCACTATCCATCATCTTCTCAGTTGCTGATCAATCAATAAATCAATAAATTAAATAATTTCCCAGTCTGGGATCATTAAAGTAATTCTATCTAATCAGAAGTGCTATATGCTGGAAGTGGTGAAATGATAATAATTTGTCTGTTTCCCTATACGATTTGCAACCTTGAGCACAGCAGTATTACATTATCCCAGCCCCTCAATGTTCCAATCCTGAGCATGACGTCAGAAGAAAATGGCTTCTGTCTGAATATGATCTATTGTAATGTTTTTGTCACAAATGTATTTATGTGACACACAGGGGAAAATATTGAGGGTTTTTTTTCTAGGTCAAAGGGAGTGTGCAAATAAACTATTGACATTGTGGAGGAGGATATTGCTTTTTAAAAATGAATTAATTAAAGATTCAGCACTCCTATTCACAGTTGCTGTATAAAATTGAATTAGCACAATATTAGCCTAATTTGCAGATCGAGGTGGGGTTTATGAAACAGTCCTCGGACTGCTCTCTGATCCCCGTGACACAGTCAGCAGACAGCTTGTTGAGTTTGATGCCCTCCAGCTTCCTGTACTGCAGATGCACACAGACACACAGATCCAGCTGCAGGAGCCTGAACAATAAAGATAAACAATAAGGAGTTTATACTGTATCACAGTCATGAGCTGCTTCTTCAGACCAGTGTGACGGGGAGGACGGGGCTGGAGAACTATAGTGGGCTATACTGTATATTCTCTAGTTTAAAAAGAAATCTAATGACATGGTAAAAAAGCGACTTTCTAAAACAGAAGTATGCTCATTTATCGGTGACGTGAGCTGAGAACAAAACTGCTGATGTGATTTTCCCCTCAATCACATCTTTGTAGCCTTTCTGGACCTTGAAGGTACTCCAGTGTTATGCCACTGAGTCAAAAGACAAATTTAAAGCAGACCGCTGCATTCTTCTAGTACGTCTGGACTAAATCTTCTTCTACTTGGTTTGTTTTTCTCCTGGCGAGAGAATGAGGATTCTTCATGTTCTCACTTTTTGCTGCTTGTCAGGTGAGTCTTGGCATATTTTCCTTCAGAAAACATTAATATTAGAATGTTTTATTTGCAATGTATTTCACCACCAATTTATATGTGAATGGGAGCCAGTTCTTAAGTTTCGTGGACCCGACGAATAGTTTTTAAAGTATTGATTCACAATCATACTACTATATTAAAGAAAAAAAGGGACTTTTATTCCTCGGTTATTTAAAAAATGTGTCTTTTTTTGTCTACATAAAAATGTCATCAATATGAACCTGAATAGAAAAAAAAGCCTATATATTATAAATAATATAAACAATAGAAGCAGCATTGCAGCTCCCTAGAGTTCACTAGAATGCAGATTGGAGGCTACTTAGCACAATGCCACTATAGAATATAGGATTTTCAATTTCTGCCCTCTGTTGTAAAACTAAAGGGGCTGCTCAAATAACAACAGTAATAGGTTTTATCTGACTCGATCAACTGCAATAGGCTTTGACAGTGTGCCAGCGTTAAGTGTTTCGACCGACGCGGTTGAAGAGGGAGACAGAGAGAAAAGGAGGCTACACACATTCCCAGGATGTCAAAAAGCTAAATGAATAATCCTGTAACGTTGCAAGCATACAGATTTCTGTTATTATGAAAATACAGCGTGTGTTTCACAGGGTAAGCTGTGGGTGGTTGACAATAATGGTAACTCAATAGAATGAGTAAAAAAAAATGTCATATACCTAAAAGTTGTGACTGGATGTTTTTTGTGCAGCTAAGGAACACAATTTATATTTACATATATATTATTAATATGCTGAGATTTGTGATGTATTTCAAACTAATGGTATACCTGCCCAAAAGCTGTCCAACCACCCAAGTCCTTTTTAACCCAATACAATGCAAGCCAAAACCAGCCCAATGAGCGGGAAAACCACCCAATCTGGCAACACTGAACCCAACGACTAAACCCTGCAGTCGACAGCTGTAACCAGGCTGCGTGTTTTATCCTGCAGCCGTGTGCGCGGGGGTCTCGGCCGTGCTTGAGGTGAGAGGCCATGTTGGAGGAGAGGTCTCTGTCCACTGCTCTGGCGGCTGGACCACCGACAACGACTCCGAACACTTCAACATGTACTTCTGCAAAGGAGACTGCTCCAGGGAAAACACCCTCATTCAGACTGAGAGGAAGGCCTCGGCCATCACAAGACGAGGGAGATACAGCATGGAGGTCAGCAGAGGAGATGTAGCCTTCAATGTGACCATAAATAGGCTGAGGAGGGCGGACACAGGGAGATATCACTGTGGTGTGGGCAAAGGCTTTAATCTGTTGTACCAGGAGGTCATTCTCATAGTGCTAAATGGTAAGTTCTTGGTTATATGCATAAACGTTTAGCAGGAAATGGGACGTTGTGGGATAACCATAAATTATGCTCTAATGAGGATTGCAAATTTGGTATGAAATGAGGCTCCAAGTATTAACTGTGGGTTGCTGTTCGGTCATGTTGTCTGGACTGTAAGACTGAAAACTCATTGTCTTGTAAATACCACTGACTCTGTCCACAGGCTACAGCAAATCACATAAAGATGATCAATGTGTAGATAAGTAGACTACACTACAGGCACTATGTCGCTTTGGAGAAGAAACTCATACTCAGAATTTTGATTTAGATTATGAATGATGAAGGAAATATAACTCACATTGGAATTTGTATGATTGTACTTTTTATGTATGAAATCAGACATTATGATACGTACATTATGTCTTGCTATGAATCCCCACTCTGTCATACATTAAGCATCAATATCACATGACCCTGCGCAAGCACATGCACGCACACACACACACACACACACACACGAGTATTCCTCATCATCCATCCTGTCCTCTCAAAGCGTCCACTGTTCCTCCTGGATCTCCTCCCTCCACCACCACCACCCTGTGGACTGAAGCAGAATCTCTGCCCCAGAGCAGCTTTCAACCCAGAACTGAACCGTCCCCAGCAGCATTAACCCTGCCCGCTGCACAGGAGAAGACAAACCAGCGAGCAGCAACCAAACTCAAAGGTATTTCACAGTTGAGCAGCGGTTCTCTTATCGAAAGCTAAAAAATATAGAACATGATAGCTGATGATGATGTTCTCCCCTGCTTGAAAATATGTTTTGTCTTAGTTTTGCCTCTTCAGTGGCAGACGGATGTTTGAGGGGCGGGGTTAAAAAAAAATACAAAAGAGGCACCAGTGAGCAGAACCCAAGACACCCAAGAGGGGCATTTTATCATGATTTATCTGCCATAGGAGCATCCAAAAGGGCATTTTTGCAGCATTATTTTAAACAAGGGGCATCAGACACATGTCCGTAGGTCTCCTAAAAAAAAATTGAGGGTGTACCTCTTACAAATGTTGAAATGCAGTGGTCTTGTCGAGCAGATTCAGTGCTTTCTTTTTTTGGCCTTTTTTTATGGCTTTATTGATAGGTTAGCTGAAGAGTTCACAGGAAACAGGATGAGAGACACGCAGCAAAGGGCCCCAGGCCGGGAGTCAAACCCGGGTAAGCTGCAGGACCCAGTGCTTTCTCACTCACAAGTGATACAATGCAGACTGGAACTGCGGCCCCTGGCCTGGCAGCCCCTCTTACTGCGCCATGAAAAGTTTGTTAAAAAAACACGTTCTGTGAACATGATATAATAGGTTTTGTAAACATGTCAAGATGGTGTATATTGTATGATACGTACAAACTTAAACATATCGGTGGTTTGCAGAAACGTTAAAAGCTTAAATTTAATCCTGGTGACTGGACAGTGAGGCAGCAAGGGAGAGTCTGTGGAAGAGAACCCACTCACTCAGTAGATAGATTAAAAGGTTCATTACATGTAAACATAAAACACCATGAAAACATAAATACGAATACGATATTATGATACATTTACGAGACAATTTTGCGGCGTCATAATTATTCCGGTCGGTGTCATGCGGAAGCCTCCAGATATGCTTACATACATTCACTGAGATTACTCGGTGAAGGAGGAGGAATCTTGTGTCCAGTAGTTCAACTTTTGAAATGAAAAAAATATTTCTATATTCATTATTTTCAATAAAGGAGGAGTAGCTTTGCTTTAACCATTTAATTAATCTGTCTGTACCTGGATATGTTAAAACAGCAGGGGATCTTTTCTCATGCTTATTATTGCGTTGTTTGATTTAAAGACAATCCTCATGAAAAAGGCTAAACTTTTCTCTGGATATCGTCTTGATAAGTTTTTTGGCATATATTTATATAATTTACTCACATACGTATTTACCCCTTTATTTTTGCAAACCTGTCCTGTAGGCAGAGTGGCCTGAGCTTGAGTTGTGGAACTTAAGACCAAAACGACCCCGTAGGCATTGTGGTTTCAAGAGTTATTGGCCAACAAGTTGAGACTTTGTTACAGCTTTAGATGCTGGTGGATGTGAGTTAAATCTTAAATCAACAGAAATCTAATGAGACATCACTACAAAGATATATCACTAACTATACTATAACCACTAACATATTTTCCAGGTAGTTGAATAGATGCAATGCTTAGTATTGGAATGAGTCGAAAAGGCATGTGTTATTAAAATGTGCCGCTAGAAAAAATGTGATGAAAACAAATGGGGTTTTAAGTGTAGATGTCATCAAACTATGCGTTGCTTCCACATGTAGAAGAGGCAGAGTTTCCACAGACTGCAGCTTCAGTAAAAAGCGGCGAGAGGTGTCGGGTTCTAAGTCAGGAGCAAGACAAGTTTTTCTTTCCACTATTGGAAAAAATGTGTTGTTGTCTTTCTCTTACCAACACCCACAGCTGAACGGAAATCGCTAAACCAAAGCACTGTGTAAGCATGTTGGGGAACCAGAAAGTAAATTAAAACTTTGCAGTGGACTCTAACTCCTAATACTAATTAGTGTTTATATGTAGAAAACCAACTAAAAATGAGTAGAAACATTTTTTTTTGCTATTGTGATTTGCACTGCAGGGCCAACGTAGAGCAGGACTATTGTGTCAGCTGTTTGGTCACCAGCACACATGTGTGTCTGTTCCTGTTGTTTGCAGACACCACGGTGGTCATCATCGTCTCGGTGAGCCTGGCTCTTCTGGTTTGTGCGATTATACCTCTGATATTCTACAGACACTTCCGGAGTAACCCTGGTGAGGTGACCCATGCACACAGACATAAAAGTGCATAACCTAGTTATACTCCATAGTGTGATCTTAAATATTTCCTGTTGCTTATCTGTTTCAGAACATCAGAACCATCCTGAAACAAACAAGGGCGAGGTGAGTGACCATTCTGTCATTGTCTTTTTATATTCAGTTTAAAATGTCTTCTGCGAATGACTTTCAAAAGAATAACTGCCCAGATAAATTCCTTTTTTACAGGCGGATTGCTCTGAGGGAAATGCAGATGTTGCCTCCACTCAGGCTGCAGTAGGCCTGCAGTCTTTACAGCCAGATGCTGATCCAGAGTCCGGTGCTCAGGATGACGCCCAGTATGCTGACACCTACCAGGCACTCAGTCACAAGAGTCTGGACTGAACAGGGTTTCCTTTGTTTCTGAGCTGAAATCTGACCTCAAACTCTTCACTGTACTGACTATATGATTTTATTTTCAGGGTCAAATATATACTATTCCTTTACAATTTGTATGTTTGTACGAGACTAAATGGAAGAATAGGAATGAGAGCAGGAAGGTTTTAGCATGTTAAGGAAGCCTCAGTTAGACACATCTGGTTCTGCGTGATGAAAGTGAAGGTGTGTGCAGGTAGATTTGCAGGATTTAAAGTGAAACTCTCGCCAAAATGCAACCTTTTTGTGAATGTACCCGAGTCAAACCTTCATGTAAAAGCATAATTACAACGAAAGCGCCACTTTTAAGATTTACCGTATTTTTGTTTACGGGTCAAACTCATTTTCAATGGAGTGCTACGGGCATTTATATGATAGCATCAAAATCGCTATTTTTAAAACACTAAGAAGGCTCGACACAACATGAAACTTTGCTAGTAGTATCACGAGGGTCTCTACACATGAACACGAGCATTGAGAACATTGTTTGTGTATACAGAGTAAGGTTTTTGACTCAGGTACATTCACAAAAAGACCCTAGGTTGCATTTTGGCAAGAGTTTCACTTTAACTACGATGTGGTCGTACAGGTATGCAAGAAAATTAGATCATGAATGACGAAGGAAATATAACTCACATTGTAATTTGTACTTTCTTTTTATGTATGAATTCAGTTTGTCATAATCAAACAGAAAACATATTTGACCTTTAGTGATATTTATTTTAGGCTTTGTCTTTAGAAAATTGAAATAGTTTCGGAGATAAAGTTCAAGATCTGGATATCAGTGAGGTTATAATACAAAGAAGTATTTATCTTTTCCCTAACTGAATAAACCTGCTGTTCTCAGAGGAAAATAAGGTCCCTGTTTGAAGCTAGAAAGGTGGCAGGGTCCGCCAAATATAAACCAAGAAAAACAGTATGAAATTGTGATGTCCTTTACGGTCAGTTTGTTTATTCAGTTTATTCAGCCCTGAAAACAAAGAGAGTTTGTTTATTTGGTTGGTTTATATAAAAATCAGTCAGTGAAGATCTATCTCTTCTGATCAAAATGCATGCATAGTACGCCTTTCAGTATGTTCGATATGTTACATTTGTACATTTAGTTTCTTATGGATATGTTAACATTTTTGATGTAACAATTACCTTTCAGTTTTCAATTCTATGTTGTGACAACGCTGTGCTAAAGGTCTTCTTAGGTTTAGGCACAAAAACAGCGTAATTAGTCAGGAGTCAGGATCATGTGATAAAAGATCATGTTTGGACCTAAAATACCTGGTTTTCCTGTCATTGTGACACAGTAAAAGCATAAAAAAAGAAATGCATGCAGTGGTTTGTATTGTATTTCATTTAATTCCTTTAGTTTGATTTTCTTTTTTGTATATATATATATTTTTTTTTTTTGCTTCAAGCTTTTTCAAATCTTCAATACAAACAGGTTGCTGATACATCAGACACAAAGGGTAATGACAAGTATGCTGATGGGATAAATATGTTTCAGGGACAGAAATACAACAAAATAATACACACTGCACATACACATGTAACACACTACTGGACTGGCTACATCCTCATTTGGGTTTATTAGGGTGAATTTCTGCTTTTCCTCAGAGTTCGACATGCAGAGTTTCTCATTCTAAAATTCACAGTAGTGTTGTAATCAGACCTGCAGAGGGTGCTGCTGTACACACATGTTAAAATTCAACATGACCGTTACCCTCTCTCACAACTTTCCACAGTAGCTTAATGGCTATGATTCTTTAAGAAAATGTGCAATATGTTCATAAAGATAAAGATGACACTGAAAACACCCACAAGACGTGTTGCCACTTATCTAGTTCCCACATGTCTCTGTCTTGTTTCCGTTTGTCATGAAGAGCTGAAGAAAGCAAATGCAACAGTGGGCAGAGTGGCCTTTATACATACTGTATATTGTTGTTTGCGGACAACTGCATTCACTGGCATAAGAAACAAAACAGCACCAATACCATTTACCATATAAAATGGTGATGTGGGTGTTTTTGTTGTTGCATTAGCATGATTAATTGTATAAATCTTTTCCAAAACTATGTTTAACTGATTTTAGGATTTGACACGTTATTAATCCGCCAAAAGCCAACATGAATATATAAGAATTGAAGTGCAATATGTAAAAATTGGCCTCCTGGCAAATGTAAATATATAAGAATGGGGGGCAGCGTATCACTGGAGTGACTGCTGCTAACTTCAGCTGGCTTTAGCTATAAAGCTTGGTTAGCTGCGCAGCTAGCAGTCAAGTATAAAGACGTCATGTCTGTCATGTCTGTCATCAACACATATTGCACCTTTCATTTGTGTTTGAAAATATGACGACTTTGATGCTTTATATATGTTATAACTGTACACACGCACAAGTCTGCTGAATTGTGCTTATTGCTTAGCATCACTATGAGTCATGAACTTTCCAGGAAGGATGTGACGCCGTCACATAGAAAAGGCCATTTATGGAACAACTCTGCCCACATGTGTGAAGGACATCTCTCGAGGCACTTCTCCTCATGCTGTTTTACTACAAACTTTGTGCAGGGTGACTCAAACACAATGAATCATATGTGTGCAGCTGCCTCCAGGTCTGCCACCTGTTCTTTAAATAACAATAGAGTCATTTTCTGCCTCTTACACAGACATATAGAGCCACTAAAGGCCCAGTCGGTACATGTTTTGCAATCATATTTTAGACATTATAGCTATCAGAAAACATTCAAGACTCACTTCTGCAATGAGATACAACACTGCAGTGTTTTCTTATTTTGTTTTATTTAACACAAGAAGGGCTTATTATTGTCTGTGGGTGTTTTTTAATAATAGCAATTGTAGCAGGGAGCTAACTGACTAACTGCCCAAGTGTAGTCAGAGTCCATTTTAGGGCATTTATCAGACACTTTTGTCCAAAGCGACTTACAGTAATTCATACAGACAGTACATTCATACACTGATGCCACACAAGGTGACGATCAGCACATCAGGAGCAGTTTGGGGTTCAGTATCTTGCCCAAGGACACTTCAACATACCCCTGGTCGGCCACTCGCTGAATGTAGACTGTGGGTACTAAGCCTTTTGCTACCAGCATGTTAGCTTTTTCAACAGGAAACAACAACCATAACCTCCAAGCTTTCTCCACAGCGCTGAAAGTGGATAAAGGTCAGGTAGTGCGAGTTAGTCCAACTTGCAAAATCCACCAACCAGAACCTCTAAAGCTCAATAATCCTATATATCGCATATGTTGAATCCTTACAAAACAGTTCAATAAGTATGAAAAACACAATTCCTAGTGCGTTATGGACAGAGCTACATAGCTATTACAATCTTTATGCTAAGCTAAGCTAACCAGCTGGGGACTGTCAACTTCATTTGTGATGGAAATCGTAGTGGATGGAAATTACTCCATCTTGGTCCGTCGTTCCCCCCTAGTGTCTCCTCGTGTCTCCTGTTTGGTATGTTTCTGGTTTTGGTTTCTTGCGACTTTTTTATTTTTTTATTTGAGCTTTGCGTTTTCTTTGCACTTTGTTTGAGCTTTATGGTTGCTATTTTGTCTCTTGTCTTTTTGACTGTCTTTTTGTGTATTCTGGATCCCTTGTTTTTTGTATTCAATCAAATCAAATCAAATCAATTTTATTTATATAGCCCAAAATCACAATCACATTGCCTCAGTGGGCTATACAATCTGTACAGTGAACAACATCCTCTGTCCTTAGACCCTAGATTCGAGTGAGGAAAAACTTCACATGTTGATGGAAAAAGCTTTTTTGTACAATAAAGCTCGCTTTTTGTTTCCCCATTTCCTGCCTCCTGTGTGTGTCTGCATTTGGGTCCTCACCTTGCTAAAACCGTAACATAGCAGTTAAAGATATGTTTACTTCAAGATACACATTTTCATTGTACTGTAACAGTGTTCTGATGTGATGAGTTTTATTTGTAGTCAGCACCTACATTACATCTGACAAATTGTTTCAAAGTTGGGATTTGTATTTACATCAAAATGCCAATTTCTACATCATGTTGCTTTAAGCACAATGAATAACTTGTTTGGGCAGAAACAATTTGTGGACACAACACTGACATCACCATCAAACAGTTAGATTATTTAGGCATCCAGCAGTGACAGAACAACAATATCGGTGTCTTGGAGTTGCGTTTCTGTCCCCCTAATGAATGTGAGATGGAAGTTCAATATTCGCTCTCTTTTAGCTCTGTTTTGTTCTCTACCAACTCCTGGTGGACATACAGTATATGCCGCTTTAGCTGCTCAATACATCACTACGTTCACCAGCTAGTTGCTAACCGTGTATGTCAGCTGTTTAGTGCTGAGCAAGCACAACAACAACAACAGCCCCGTGAGAGCAGTGAGAGTGAACCAAAGCAGTAAAAATGCAGGTCAGACATATGCTGGAACAGCTATACAGCAAAATCTGGGGATACATTTGATAATACATCATAAAAACGCTGATGATAGTGCCGAGGATAAAGCACCTGCGCACCTTTTCACTCTCAGCCCCACAGTGAACTATAATTTGTTTTCATATGCTTAATTTGAGTGTGTTAGATGCGAAGAGAAATGTGATGTATACATGTTGAATTTCAGTTCCTGCTTTGCTTGAACATTCACCTGAAAATGAGGATACAAGAAAGAGGCGGCTATGAAACAAAGCGTGGGACTGCCTGACGCATCAGTGGGGTTGATGTTTGATGCCAGCCCCCGTCTTCCGCGCTCATAGAGTTAAAACCACAGGAAGACAGTAAAAGAATTTAGAGCTTATCTAGAAGCCATGTCAGATGCACAGGGCTGTGCGGGAGGGAGAGCATGATGAACCATTTCACCACTGTTCAGGTCTTAAGTGACATATTTTCTTGTTTTTTTTAAAACAGGTATAAATATTTGATTAATTTACAAAACGTGGATGGAAAGAAGAATGGAGACCATATATGTCTTCTGTTGTCTTCTATATGGTAAGTGTGCCAAAAAAAAACGTGCATAAATGTATTTAACCAACTCTGAGATTCTTGAACTTTTTTCTCACATGATTTGATTGTGGACAGTGGGAGCAAGCATCAACGTAGAGGGATTCGAGCGGGGAGAAGTCTCGTTCAGGTGTCAACACATGTTCGCTTGGAAAAACTATAAATACCTCTGCAAGGATCCATGTAAAGTCAGTGAAGATAAACTGGTTACCGTAAAGTCTGGTAGAAGAGTGGAGTCAGGAAATATAACTCTGGTGGACTCTGGGGACGGAACCTTCACTGTGACCTTCAGTCAGCTCCAGCTGTCAGACTCGGGGAGATACTGGTGTGGCGTGGACAGGCCTGGTTTTGATTCATACACTGAAGTACAACTTTCTGTTAAGAAGGGTAAGTGAGCACAATCTCATCACTCTCACCTTGATTTAGATTTATCCTCACATTGACACACTGATTACTTTTATATTTGTCTCTGTAATTTCCTCACCAGTGGTGAATGTAACTGAATATATTTCCTAAAGTCCTGGGCTTGCTGTCAGTAGAAATTTCAGGTATTTGTGCTTACTTATGTATACACACACACACACACACACACACACACACACACACACACACACACATATATTTATATATATTTATATATATTCATATTATTACCTCATCAATATTTTAAATCTTCAAATTTTGAGTTGGAACTTGTTCTCCATGCAACTTGTCTGACATAATCCAAGCCTCAGGAGCCCCAGGACCCCAAATTGATTTGAAAAGCTGTTATTCACAGCCTTTTTTTTTTCTTGTATCCGTAGCTAAGAGCTAAAACTATTAGCATGCACCCCATCTGAGGCAAAGTTATTTTCATTGATACCAGAAATTATAAATATCATCCTGAAATGAGATTAGACAGGATTTCAGACCCAGAGCTTTCCTCCTTTAACCCAACCCTATTAATCATCAGTCTTAACAATAATACATCAATCACAGGGAACATTCTCCATTTTTGTTACTTTTACACAGGAAGGACTTTGAATGAAGGGCTTTTATTTGTAACTTTTTTAAGGTGTTGTTGACACTTTTACCTTAGTAAACATTTGACTGCTTTCTCTTCCACTTCTCCCCATACAGCTGTTGCAAATGAGACAACAACTATCATATCTGAAGTCTCTCCCACATGGACGTATCAGAATACTTCCAACTCAACACTGTTAACATCTGCAACAAATCTTTCGACAGGTACGAAGTAAACGTTGTTATAGTTTAATCCTTACAAATATTAATACGGATCATAGATAAACATAAACTCACAGAAAGTGATTTTCCATCCAACCTTACAGCGTCAAACTACACTGACAGAGTAGATCAGAACATCAGCACAGGTGAGTTTCTATCTTATCATCTGACGTGCACAGTTATTGCGTGAATATCAGCCGGCAACTTGTGCATAATGTAAAATTGTTGACTCATCTTTCTAATCTTTGATTTCGGTCAGGCACCGTGTTGTACGCTATCATCGGGGCTGTTGTCACACTCACTATCTGGGTGTCGGCGACCTGCTTCATAAAGCGTAGAAGACGCTCTAAACCTCAACCACAAGTTCACTTCAACAGCACAAGCATCGCTGCAGATGAAAGAAAGGTACGAGACAGACAGACACTGAGGCTCAGCATGTCAGAGCGTCTTTTCACAGCACAACTGTCTTCCTAGAGACACATGACCATCGTATTAACAGACAATAAAATTAAGCAAATGACGATCAAGTTTCTTTTCCTGGTTTCAGAACCCAATGTGTGAACAGGGGTTTTCCAAAAAAAACATTACACATTTCTCTTCATTTTGAATCTAGGGGTGTTTTAAAACCACAACTAAAGATAACTGTCATCGATACAGCAGTGTTGCATTGAAGAAATTGTTTGAAATCTGAAATGATGCCGAGAGTTAGATAAGAAGACGTGTCTTTCTGCCAAAAAGACCATATCCACACAGCAGCCATTCTCCTCTGACATCACTCTGTGTTATATACAAAAAGGTAATCTGATTAACTGTTATTATTTCAATGCTTTCTGAATGATCAGCAACTGTAAAGAACATAGATACTTAACATCATGCCATATTTCAACTACATGTTTGATAACTGATAAGCTTCCATTAGGCAACAGCTGATGTTAGCATTCAGAGGCATTCTTGCTTATGTTACTGTTTGATACAATGGTGTTTTGATGTGATGCGATTAGGACAGGCGTAAATTAATTCAGAAATATCAACACACGTCTTGAAAAACATTTGCCTAAACCTGGAAGTGAAACAGACAGGATGTAATTAAACAGTGTTTTTAGAGGTACAGTAAGAAGTTGTTAAATGTTACCAAATATGTCACTTCAACTTGAAACATGGCCGCATGTGTCTCCAAATTTTCACTGTGCGTCATCTTTTCAGTTGCTGATCGATTGGGAAGCTGTGAAATGACAAAACAATGTCAGGATACAATGTTTATGCGACTTGTAACCTGGAATAGAGCAATATTGAATTACCCAGCATTCACCCTGAGCTAGATGTTGGAAGAAAATGGCTGCCGTGTGAATGCGGTCTATAAAAAGATACATTCTGCATAAATAGTGGGAACAGGGAGAACAATCTAGGCTGGTTATATCCCAAGGCAAAAAAAGAATCCACCTAGTGACACCTCTAAAGCTCACTATTTAATAAATGATATCATAAAATCTCAAGTTTTTGCATCGACACTTTGGTTTATGTACAGATTACTACTACCACTGACTGCTAATTTTTTCCTTTGACTTTTCTAACAGGTCGACCGTGAATACAATGGGATTGGCAAGAAACTGCAGTCGATAAAAAAAGTATCCGAGACGTTCTCTTGTACCCACCACCCACAACAGGACCCGTCAATATCTACGTCCACAGCAGCTGAACGGGGAGCGACCCTCGTTATTTATGAAAACATCTGCTGCTCCACAGCTCATACAGATTCAAGATGTTCAGCTGCACACGTCCAAGACAACCATGACATCAGCTCTAGGATCTACATCAAACCTTTGCCGCCGACAGTAGCTGAAAGAGATGGTGATGGCTCGATTGGAGAAGACACAAATGAACCTACAGCAACTAAAAATGCAACAAGCAAACCCACAGAGAGCTGTGCAAACAACACATCAGCCTGTCACTCCAGGTCTCGCAGTGATTCCGAGGAAGTGAGACCAAGATCACTTTGGTTTGGTTTGGATTTATCTGAAATTGTCTGAGCTTCTCTCAAAGCTGTGATGCATAGGACTTCCGTGAACTTTCTGCTGTTCTGCTTCTCCATTTATAGGCAGCATTTGTCCTGTTTCCTCCAGTCCTGTGAAAGAGAAGCTACACTCAGCATCACTGAGTTATTTGACATAGTTATTTGAATGTTTGTTTTGCTTGAGGTATACATTATAATATGGTAAGAGTTGACCGTATTTTGAAAATGACCCCTACGTACATGCAGTCAGGCATGCATTAAAACAATCCCTTCTGTGTGACTGACATGGTTTTTGCAGAAAAAGTACAATATTTTCTTTTATAATATCTTCTTTCCTATTAAATATTCAAACATTTATAAATATGGAAACACAGGATCCCTCCTACTTCTCTGTAAAGTCTATTGTCATGTGTTCCGGAGGCTTCAGGTTTCCACATCACACTCGTGTTTGCAAAACACTGGACCAGGATTGGCTTAGAAACTTTTTGTGATGTCACAAATCATGCTCGTAGCCCCGCCTCCTGAAATCAGAGGCACACAGAAAAAAACACTTTTCAGCAGATGAATGTGACAACAGCCCTCTGGTGTCAAACTTTGCACATGCGTCATTCGACACAGTGAAGCTCAAACGTCCTCCTGTAGGAACAAGAAGAAACACTTTTGACTAGAGGCAGATGTACATGTATTAAAGGTGCTAATACCGTTTATTATTATTTCTATGATTAATGTCATTTTATCTACCTGTATGCACAAAAGAAAGACACCTCTACAACACAATCTTGACAATAACATTTCAAGCAAATATTGCAGCCTGTTGTTGTTTCACAGTTCAGATGTTATTAATAATGTATGTTAAGATATCGATGATGGCAAAGGATAACAGGTAGTACTTTCTAATAAATCATACTTTATAAAAGGTTCGTAAGCATTGTTTTTATTTTGCCTTTTGGTCACTTGAGGGCAGCAGATTCAACAGCTGCCTATTTACACATCCAGCAATCACAAAGCAACTTTAGCATTGGGTTGGAGTCGTGTCTCTGGTCATCTGTTGAATGTGATTTTACCATTATCACAATCAACTACTAAGAAAAAAATGTGTCTCTTTAGCTGCACAAGGCTGTACCTTCCAGCAATCAAGATATTTTATATCTGGAGTTTGATTTTGCTCATGTTCCACAGTCGGCAGCTTTTTGAGGAGCAAACTGATTTAGATGTACGTTGTTTTTATTTTGCAGTTACCATTCACTGTACTTTTAGTTACTCTCTTGTCTTTGGATATTTCTGGAAACAGGCTGTGTGGCTACACTGCTGATACATTTGAAATTATTTCGATAAGAACAGAAATTATCAAAACTAAGTAGAATATATCTTTTGAGTGTCTGACAGTAATGGAGCTGGACAGGCTTCTTATCCATTATCTTCAGTGCCTGATTATGTAACGATGTAATGTGTGTGTGAGCCCATAACGTCTTGCAAAATGAAAAATTAGAAATACAAATAAGGTTTCAAAAGTATTCCTTAAAAACTCCGTAGCTTTTTTCTTTTTTAAAAAAATCTATTACAATATGATGTTTGCAGCCACTGTTGGACATCAGTGACTTAGCTGATATAAATAGGACCGTGTCATCTGCGTAACGCTGGAAGCTGGTACTTGTAGGCAGGTCATTTATAAAGAGACTGAGGCCCTGTCCATATGTATAAGGATAGTTCTTAAAACCTAACTTTTTGCCTGTGTTCTGCTGTTCCGTACACATGTTTACAGCCTTACAAGTCGCTGCAAATTGAGCTTTTAGAAACCTCCCTGATTCCTAAAACCCCTGCACAGTCTGTGATGATTTAAGTCAATTACAGTAGAGGATGGAGCCGTCATTTCCAAATGCAGTGGTGTCAAATGTGGTCACACAAAGGTCACTTTTTTGAGGCGCCCTGTCTTCACTTTCAAAGATTTAGTGAAATGTGAGGACTGTTTTTTACATGAAAGAGGAAGCGGTTCGAACACACGGACATGAAAGCACGTGATGGAACACACACACACCTCAATCCTTTGGTCCAGGTTGCTGCTTCACTTTGCGCTGTGTGGACTGATGGTAACTCGGGGGTGATGGAGGCATCGTGGGTTTCATGGAGAACATCTATAAGCTTCATCATTACGATACTGCAAATCCAAGGTGGGCTGTGCGCTATACATTTAAACTTTTAAAGCTCATGTTTAAGACTTAAGCTGAGTTAAAATCTGTCCGTGTAAAAGGGGCACCAAGTAGTTTTGGAGAAAAAAATGGATACTCAGAATATTTATATTTACAATATTAATGAGGTAATAATTCAAACTCAGAAATATTTATTTTTTCCATAACTGAAAAACAAGCTGTTCTCAGAGGAAAATAAGGTCCCAGAACACTGTTTGAAGTTAGAAGTGGCAGGGTCCGCCACATATAAACAAAGTAAAAGAGTATAAAAAAATGTGTTATCCCTTTGTCGTTTTTTGCTTATTTATTTTGTTCACTCATTAAAATGAAGAGGCTTTGTTTATTTAGTTAGTCATAGGAAATCAGTCGCTCGACATCTTTCTCTTCTGATTTAAAATGTCTTCTCCAAAACTACGTAGTGCACCTTTAACACACATGACTACATGATAACACGACTAACACAGCTTATTTTGACTGGCAGCTCTGATCAGCGTCAAAACAACCAGAGTTACCAGAGTGGAAGGTCAGAGATTTGACTTCAGGTGTGAATATTCAGACGGCCTGCAGACGAATGCTAAGTACTTCTGCCATGATGATAACAACGTGCCCTCCTGTCACCTGATACGGACAGGGCTACCTGACAAGTGGGTGAAAGATGAGCGCTTTTCACTTTATGACAACACCACCGGAGCGTACTTCACTGTCAAGGTGGAGAAACTCAGCTTAAAGGACTCCGGGAAGTACTGGTGCGGGGTAGACACCCTCCACCAGTCCGATAATATCAGCGCCGTAGAACTGAATGTTCTCCCAGGTACAGCACGTCAAGATCACTATTTAACTGCTCGTTATGCACATTTCATTCGTAAGCATACAGTGAAATCTGGTTTCTAGATAGCTCACAGTTAAGTTAAATAGGAAGCTTCAAGGGTGGGGCAGAACATTCTGGACCCTGTATCCTGATCCTCCTCACATCCATGGCTCTTCATTATTTTAACTTTGTGAGGCCCTTTTCACATGAAGAGCCTGTAGATAGATCGGGTATAGTTTGTGTGCACCTGGAGATTACAATCCAAAAATATCAGGCCTGCTCAAACTCTAAATGAGAACTAGGTGGAGTTATCTTTCCTATACATGTTCCTCTTTTGTGAACTTTCTATTCTCTGAGAACAATCTGTGTTACTACAACAAGTAAGATCTAACTAATCATCGGCCAGATGTGTGTGTGTTTATTTCATTTTTTGTGTATAAACACTTTGTTGTATTCACGCTTTCCAGCCAATGAACCACCCTCTCCTATGGACCATATAATGGACAGTGAGTGATGTTTGTGTGTGTGTGTGTCCATCTGTGCCCATAGAGTTCATAATTGTATGTGTGAGTGGATTTTCTACCTGTAAACTTCAGTGGTTGTTCTCTCCTGCAGAGCTCCACCTGCCGCTGTACCTGACCGCAGTGATGTGCGTGGCGGCGATACTGGCTGTGTTTCTGTTCACGTTCTGCCTTCTGATGGCTATTAAACAGCGGAGAACAGGCCCACCACGCCAGCATAGAGAGGTTGGTCCATGTTAGGCACATTTAGCAGTACAGGTCAGTCTGCCACGTTTGTCCAGACTGAAATATCTCAGCAAGTGTTGGATGGATTGGAATTAGCCCCTTAAAAGAAAACGTCACCCCAAATGAAAATTCAGTCATCATCCAGTCACCCTCATGTCAATGGAAAGACGTGTGAGGTTTTGTTGTCCACAAAACATTACTAAAGCAAAAAAAAAAAAGGCAAAGCTGCATCGCGTCAACTGAAGTAGATGGAGACTTATTTCAAAATAAAATAGGATAGAATAAAATGACGTCTGTAGGAGCCGTAGCACTCAAAACTGATTCGATTTGCTTGGGCGTGCTATTGGTTTTAAATTGGCAGCTACAGTGATGATTTTTTGCTTAAGAGTGGTGTCAATAATGTCTTTTCAAATCAATTCGGCTTCTCGGGCTTCCAGAGACTTGGATTACAAAGGGCAAACTTTAGTCCCCATCTCCCTCTAATGCTCAGGAGAATGCTGTTTTGCTTTGAAGCCCCAGAAATGTTTTATGGACTACAAAACTTCTCCCTAGATGGGTAGATATTGAGAGAATTTCCAATTTTCGGTGAACTTTCCCTTCAATGCAAAAGCGGCCTATAAATCTAGATTTTCACATGCTAACACACCAAAGTAAGATGGTCAACCTGGTAAACATCATACTTTTTGAGCCTCAGCATGTTTACATTTAGTTCAAAGCAGCGCTGTGTCTGTAGATGCAGCCTCACTGAGCTGCTAGCATGGCTGTTGTTTGCCTAGTGGAGATAAATCACCTTGTCCAGTAAGCACTAACATTCAGTATATACACAGAGAATATGAATGCTCATTCAAGAGGCGGTTGACAGTCAGCAAGTTTGTGTTCATCCCACAGGCGTCCTCTGACTACGAGACCATGATGCCTGGTGTAAGAACTGAACAGGAGCTCTGCTGCAGCTGCTCGGATCCAGACTGCCCTTATCTGTCAGATCCTCTGCCTCCACCACCCGACCTCTGCTCCCACCTCACATCAAAGAATCGGGAGTCCGCCGTCTCCCTCGGCCTCAGTGATTACGTGGATGTGGATGTATCAGGGCACTTTTGCCAGTACCAACATCTGGATCCTAGCCGGATAGAGGATCACGTCTATCACATCCTGCACAGAGACGGCAGGCCTAAAGATGGACCTCTGGGGGTCAAAGAGCAGATTGGATCTTATTTTTGAAGCTTTGACCATTAATTCTTTCACTTATTCTAATCAACAGAGCTTGACGGAGAGTCTGAACTTCTTTGTTAACCTTGTTGTCTTGTTGCCGTGTTCCCACATCTCATCAATAAACTTGTTTGTTATTGACAGGGAATGATGATCATAACTGAAGCAATAGGACCCATTGTTCAATAAACTTTACTATGTATTGATTAAATACAAAGGTGAAAGGATGTTCTTCAATGTAAATGTAAACAATTCATGATCTTTAGTCTGTACCTATAGTGTCACTTTTGTCTGTGTTTTATTGTTGTAACCACCAAGAATCATGTTTTTTTTAATGAAAATAAACCAAGTGGTGATATCAGAGTGTGTCCTGGGCTTGCTGATCTTAAACATTCACTGTGCACATGTTGATGCTACAGTGTCTTGTAACAGGGTGAATGGTGTCTCTGTCTCTTGTTTCTGCACTATGTAACTTCAGTGAGAGGGTCAAATTTCAGCATTACATACATGTTTACTTCAACATACAAATTCTCAACACATGACATTGTTATGACGTAATGAGTTTTGTTTGCAGTCAGCACCTACATTACATCTGACATATTATTACAGACCTGGGATTTGTATTTACCACAGTGGGGTTGACTTTTTGAATTTCTACATGATGTTGCTTTAAAGATCCGATTTGTAAGCTAGTTGATTGTTGAGTGTCGTTCCCGAACTCGCTAAATGCCGACACTTTGGATTGGTAGCGTCAGTAGTTGACAAGTCCATGAAAAATAAGACTCAACAACTGCTTTCTTATAAATTGGGCTTTTATATATGCAAATGTTTCATTTTGTTGACATATTAAAGGTTTTTACAGATTTCTACCTGACACCCCTTTTCATCAACCCATAAATCAGAAATTGTTAGATGTATGTAAGTTCTAATGAAGTGGAGATTTCTGGCTCAGAGTGTGGAAAAAAAAAATTATTTTGAGAAAACTGTCTTCAGAGAGATGTATTGTAAAGTTCTTTAGATTTTTTTTCACAAATAAAAGACAATACAGTTGAATAGTGTACAAAAGTCACTATAAAACTTCACCAGATGACTTACACAAGGCAATTGTATTCTGAATTGCACATTTTCTGATATTTTATTTTCAAATGTGCAAAATAGGCATTATGTAATTTAAAATATGATCATTTCCATAACATACATACAACACCCTATTTTATATTTTGGACATTTCATATCCACATGTTTGGAAGAAGACATGTTATAAAAGCCAAATAGCCCAAAATCTCAAAACTTTGCTCTGGTTTATGGTGTGTTTTTGCCTGTTGTGTCTGGCCTTCAGTTGTTTTTTCATAGTGAGATTTCTGACAGAGGAAGCTGGCTAAACATAGGAAGTGCAACAACAAAGAGGAACCTTAGACAAGTGCAGATTTGTCATTCATTTGGAGAGAATTACAAAGAGTCAAAATCTGGGGGAAGAAAGAAAAGGTGGACGAAAAGGAAAAAGACGTACGGATCATTTGAGCAGCATGGAGACCGTTTTCCTTGTTTTGCTCTGTCTTCTGGGAGGTAAGTTTACTGAAATTAATTACTTTGTCCCACTTTCTCTTTGTGGTTATGAGTTTTCTCAGGTGGAAGTGTTTTTTTTTTTGTTTTAGTTTTTTTTTTCATTTTTGCCCTTCCTGATTTTGTCACAGGGCCCAACAGCCCTTCCTTACTCCTGTATTTCCCTCTGCCTTGCCGTTGTTTTTGAGCCTCAAGCGTTAACTTGTGGATTTCGGAAAACAGTTATAATTTTCTAATTCTAATCTGTTTTTGTTCCTTGTGAAATACTGCAGTTTTCCCTCTTTAGAATTTTAAAAGTTATTCGAAAGAAACACTGAAAATCAATATGAACTGCACTTATAAACATATGCAACTTAAAGTATGTCTGAGGCAAGAAAGCAAAAGTGTAAGAAGCCGTACAGAGGAGAACTAGTGAACAAATGAAGATCTGACCCCTGTTGCCGTGTGTGTCTTGTGCAGGGTTAAGAGAGACTGCAGCTCTGTCTGTGTCAGGAGTGTTGGGAAAGAAAGTCGAAATAAAATGCACACATGCAAACGCATTCACCAACTTCAAATACTTCTGCAAGGGAAAGTGTGGAAGTGAAGACATCCTGATAGACAGCAGGAAAAAGAAGAAAGACTCAGAGGGGAGATACAGTATTAGAGATGAAGGAAACACATTCTATGTGTTCATCTCTGGCCTGACAGGAAAGGACTCAGGGACGTACTGGTGTGGAATAGACAGACTTGGTTTGGACACGTACCATGAAGTCGTCCTCACAGTCATAGAAGGTGAGTCGATTCAGCGCTGCATGGTTGACTTTTGTTCATCACCATTTGCAAAACACAGACCACTGTTCCATTTCCACCAATATAGACTTTCTGTCTCAAACTGGTCTTCTCTTTTTCACAACAGTCAGACATCACGGGGAAGAAAAAAGAGACACCAACACAGCAGAAAGAGAAAAAAGAGGAATGAAATTAATAGATTCTTTCTCACTCTCCTTTCTCTGCCAGGAAACAAAAAGGGGCCTGAAAATGACCACAATGACGCACCACAATCAATTTCAAATGAGGAAGTTAATCCAAATAAGTCATCCTGGAGTAAGCAACCGTGTAGATACGTACTGTGTGTGTGTGTGTGTGTGTGTGTGTGTGTGTGTGTGTCTGAGTGACACGTCATCCCTGAGACATGTTGTCCAATTTTCAGAGAGGCTGGTGTACATCGGAGCAGGACTCGGGGCGGTTCTGCTGGCTCTGGTGATCGTCATCGTAGTATTCTTCAGACATCGAAGCAGATACGTCAGCAAATCATCTGGTATGAAACCAACAGAATTTAAGTTGACAACATTACAACTAAACACAACTTAAACTATTAACAGAAGATGTGAAGAGATGTGGAGATTTGTTTGTGGTCAGTGGGACAAACAGACCTTTTTTTCCAGCAGACATTCTGACCTGTCATTGCAGGTACAGCACAGGTGCAACTGCTGGCACAAATAATGGGCGCTTTTCATTTCGATGAGCTCGTTCCAGGGTCCTGATATTTGACATCTTGGCCTACTGAGATGCTTTTTGGAACTTTGCCATTGTTTACCAAAACAGTATTTTTTGTGCTTTTCAAGTCAAAATATATGCCATGACAACGGACAAATGACAGCAGGGCCGAGTGGTGACACTGCATCCAGCTCTCTTAGTACATCCATGCAACTGCCTAGAAACACTAGTCGCTTTTATACTGGGCAGCAAGCCGCCAATTTGGCTGTCCTTTTTGCGGCTACGTCCTCGGATTTAGACAGAAGGCAGTAAATCTGTGTTGGTCCGCCAATTTGCCACCTCGGAGGGTACACTTTTTCCACCTCCATTGCTATGTAAATCCGAGCCGTCAATGTGCTGGCAATTGCGCGAGATGGGCGGAGGTGTCGATGACGTGCACTGTTGTGCGACCCACAGCCGGGGAGTTTTAAAACCAGGAAACAGCTGATCACAGCAGTCAGTTCATCACTTCATCCGCGGACATCAAGGTGAGCAACTGGACAGCCGCTGAGATCCAGGAGATGCTAGCGTCAGAGTCCTGCACGGGTCTTATTTTGCAAACCCGCACGCGCCCGTACCCGTCATACTTAAAACCGCATCCGACCCGTTTCCCGACAGTAGCACAAATTACATTCCGCACCCGAGCCGACCCGCTATAAATTGATACCGACGCCCGACCCGCACCCGAAGCAAAATTAGACTGACGCAATTTTTAAAAATGAAAGTAAGCCAGCATGGGGAATGGGAGTTCTGGGAGGGCGCAAGCACGCATGAATGAGCTCATATGAAATATACCGTATTGACCCTAATATAGGACGACCCCGATTATAAGACGACCCCTCTTTTCAAGACTTCAGATAAAGACTCTGATAACCAAAATTCGTTTCTCAATAACAAAGTCACATACCCTCCTGTCAGTCTCTTGGAAGCGGCCGCTTAGAGGACCACGATAAGCTTTTCTCTTACTGTTAGCGTTTTCAGACGATCTTTTTGGACCC
The DNA here is from genome assembly GCF_900880675.1 of Sparus aurata. Lineage (NCBI taxonomy): Eukaryota > Metazoa > Chordata > Actinopteri > Spariformes > Sparidae > Sparus > Sparus aurata. The sequence goes on along the minus strand of NC_044187.1, from coordinate 27,681,216 downwards.
GCCATCTTCGGACGTTACACTCCGTAACTCCATATTTCTTGGCTGGCTGACAGTTGTTTGGCGCCTCCGCTGCACTGATCTCCATTATCTTAAAATCAGCATCATAGCTCCGCCTCAGATGTCTGTTAACTTGCCACACTTTTGATCCACTTTGCTCCGTAAAATCACCGCATCTCTCCATTTTTCATCTCCTGTCACTTCTTCTCCGCTGTGATTGACAGATAACCCCAACCACAGTGTCAGTGACCTCTCTACAATAAGCTGGCGCCCTCTGCTGTTGTGGTCGTGTAGCGACCCAGACAACTATCAGCGTGTGTCAACGGTTAGACCCCGATTATAAGACGACCCCACTTTTTCCACATAATTTTCATCCAAAAAAACCTCGTCCTATATTCGAGTCAATACGGTACATGCTTATCATTTTGAAATGCAGGCATATTTTTGTAGATGTGTAGCTAATGATTTTTTTTTTTTTTGCACCTAACGCCATGAAAATGACAATCGCAAAACCCGACCCGCGCTCTCTAGGCGTCCGACCCAATCCGCAACCGTGTCCGACACAGGACATTATTTTTCACCCGTTTCATCCAAATTGTGCGGGTCACCCGTCGGCCTCTGTAGCTGTCTTGGTTGTTCGCTTGTTGTGTAGTGGCAAGCTACTAACGGTCGCTACTTTTAAATTAAAAGCCCCCCCGCTAAGAACCCAGTTCTAAACTCCAATGGGGTGCAGTGAAAAGCTCTTATTTCTAAGACAAATTCGACCTGCTTCACTGTTCACGCCAACTTCGTGCTTCACGTCACGTCACCTGTTTACACCTACCCCAGTGGCGGCCCAGTGGCGGCTTTTTGGAAAAGAAGGAATATTACACCTTCCTTTCAGATAGACGAGGCTGCACATTGCCGCCTTTACCTTGCAGCAAATGTGCCACCTTTTCTATCTAAAAGGGGACACCTAGCTGGAAACTATTGCGTGGACCTTTCCAGTCAGTTAGGAACCAAATCAAAAGAGTCTCTTTTCCTTAAAAACCTTATCATGATTGGGAACCACTTTTAGCAGAGTGCATCTTTTTCAAATGTTAAGGATGATAGGTGCGAAGGAGAAGACAGAAAGCTGACAGAATCAGGAAAAAGGCTCCTGCACACTGTCCACTTCTCTTGCAATTAAGTTTATTGACAACAATGTTTCGGTACACAGACCTTCAGATTACCTGATGAAGGTCTAATAACGGACAAATATTACTGATTAAAATGGCTGATTTCTACAGTATGTGCATACTCTACTGCCCTCACGTATGATAGACAGTGCTAGCAACGTAAACTAATGTTAGCGCTAGTGACGTTTGTATTAGCGCCGTTAGCATTAGCAAGTACCTACAACAAACTGGCAACCATCTGAGGGGCAGATGATGAGAACAACAGCAGTGTAGCTGTCCAAGATGGTGGACATACTTGTGCCACATTTAGTAGCTGAATGTGGTATCTAATATGTACTCAACCAGCACCAAGAGGACCTGATTTTCCATGTTGGCATTTTCACTATTATTATGTCAGTCGGTTGTGCACACAGACAACAATTGAATGTCTGTCTGTACCAAGAGAGTTGGTTCTCCCTCTGTTGCTCATCTCAGGCTTCTTCTCATTTTTCCCCTGTTGAAGAATTTTTGCCAGAATTGTGAATTGAAAATTGAATGTGAGAATGTAGCCTAGCTTTCATTTCACAGGGATTTAAAACTGTCATCACTCCCCATACAGGAAAAGTCCAAGAAACAGTCTATGCAACGCCACTCTGTCAGAAACAAGAGGCAGGTGGCGGGACTGACAACATCGTAAGCTCGCCGTCCGTTCAGCACCAGCGTACCAGCAAGGATCAGGGCAACAGTATTTACTCCAACGTCAGCGTGTCATCAGAGGCTCAGACGCAACCAGACGGCCTCGTTTACTCCACTGTTAGCTTCAGCAAACACTGCAGCAGTGTCACACCTAGCCCGGCCACGGTTACTTACTCCACCATTAATAACATACCAACAGATGAGTCAACAGTGTATTGCAATATCTCAGCAGAGTGCTGATCATCTTCATGGTTAAGTGCAGTGACTTCCTCTACTCTACAAGTTTTTGTTGTTATTCCTGTTTGGAGGCTAAATTCACAGGTTAATTTAATTAATCTGTATATATTTAATTTTTTTTACAATTATCAAGCTAAAAATCATACATCATGTCCAGGAGATTTGAACTTTGAATGGAATAAAATAACACTGGAAAAATCAATCACTAGTTTGTGCTTTTGTTTGTTGTTGACTATGTTGAGGAAGCTGAATGTGTCACACCCAGCACCCACAAAAAGTAGGTTGACACACACGCAACATACACGAATGAGATGGAAACTGAAAAAGGTGATATGAACAGAGGAAGAAGCTGCAACGTGCAAACTTCACAGCCACCAGTCCAACTTGAATCTCCCACGCTCTGTGATAGACCTCAAGACTTCTTGGGCCATCGAGTCACTCTGCCGGTGCCTCTTGACAAGGATGAAAAGCCTAGATTGATTTTAGACCCCCTGAAGTGGTCTGACGGTCGGGTGTGGAAACTATTAGACACTAAGGAAACTGAAGGATAGAGATCATTTAACAAAGATCACGATGAGGAGAATGCTCCCCCTCGTCATCTGGCTGTCTTCCGGTGAGTACCGACTACCTTCCAGTGGCGAGTTTAAAATGACACTGTTGTTTGTTTTTTTGTTTTTTTTACTTTTGGAAATGTTTGATTTTGGGGCCATTTTGTAGATAATTAAAGCAAATAATAATAATAATAATAATAATAATAATAATAATAATAATAATAATAATAATGATACTGATCTCCTATGTTTATTTTTTTCTGGAAGCAGTCAGATGCCAACAACCGAACATTCGTGTATCAGCCCGGGAGGGAGGACTGGCTGAGATCTCCTGCCCGTATGGCTCTGGATATGAAACATATCCTAAATATTTCTATAAAGGTCTTTATGCTCACAGGCAGATTGTCATTGAAACTGCTGCCGGAAAAAAAGGAAGCACACGAAACGGAAAATATTATATTTGTGATGATACCAAACAAAGAAGGCTGCGTGTGACCATCCATAATGTCAACCTGAACGATGCCGGGACATACTGGTGTCTGATAGATACATCTGGGTTTGATCCTAAAACAGAAATTAAGCTCACAGTCTACAAAGGTATGTCAAAGTTGGCTTTTCTATTTCACTCTCTAGCTATTTTCTTATTACTGCACTTGTATTCATTCTTCATCCCTGATCACTCCTTGTTGGTCTGACAGCTCCTGCACCTCCTGCACCTCCTGCATCTCCTGCACCTCCTAAACCTCCACCAGTCATCTCAAATCATCCTGTTTTAACCACAGTCCAACCCATCACCGGGAACCAGAAACCATCAGCGAGAGCTACAGGTTATTTGAACTGTGTGATATGATGTGTTCAGGAAGGTCCATCCTTTTAGAGCTATTTGTGTGAATGAATGTTCTGTACGCTGATTTTCAGTCTGTTCTCTGGTGGCTTCTCTTGCTCAGCGACAGAAGGTGCCAGTGGTATAACGCTGAGGTACACAACACCTGGAGATATGCATACAGGTAACACATCACACAAACAAGCTATTCAGGTGTAATTCGGGGATGTGTGATAATTAAAAAAAAAAAAAAAAAAGTTTTAAATGCCAAAGAATGTGACCTCTTTGTCGGGGGTTTTTACAAATTGTAGCTACATAAAATTTCAAGCCTATTTCAGTTTAAATGACCGTTCTGTCGCACCATTTTTTTTCTTTTGTATCTTTGTTTTGTCCAAGCACATTGGACTGCAGCATTAGAGCTAAGAAGCAAGAAGTGAGGGGAGCAAGGAGACACTAGCATAATGATGTATACCTCATCTTCTGGCTATTAAACCAACTGCAAGGAACTAATTTTAGTTGATTCCGGTCGCCCGTTTGGACAAAAGCTGTTTGAGCACCTCTGTCTCTTGTCATATAGTTCTTGATCTGGCTAATTTGTGGATTGGTTTTAAAAGCAAGTGAAAGAAAGATGCAACATACTACATGAACGTATTTTCCCTTTTTGAACGAAGCTGTTTGCCAGATGCTTGATGATGAGGTAATGTAATGTGGCTATGTAAGATCAGTAACCTTTATATGACACCAGTAGTGCCGTACCACCAGACTACAGAGCAGCCCCATTCCTCAAGCTGTGGGAGCCCTCAATTCATCGTCAGCCATGCCCATAACAAATAGTTTTAATTTTAGGACTTACATTTTAGGCGTTGAGAGTAACAATAATAACTATACAGAAATAGCCAATCCTCTTGCTGACAGTCTCGTAGTTCAAACAAAGGCACAGTTTTCAAATGTTCAATAAAAACCTCTTGCAGTACGTTTAAAGTGGCACAAGGCAATTAAAAAGAGGAAAATTATCTAACAACTAAAATAAAATAAAAATATGCAAAATGTCTTGATCAGAAAATCTCAATATATGAATAAATCAGCTCAAGTTACTACAGAAAACTTTTAACTGATTATGAAACAGGCACAATTCAATACTGATGCATCTATATGAGCCACATAAGAAAACAAAACCATCAGTAAGACGATGGTCTGTCACGGTGTGAAGGACGCAGGGGTGTAAGGATGATGTATATTTGTGAGCTGACCTGGAAGTAAGCATGCATTTTGGATAATTAGCTCCGTGGCAAACACTAGTTTATGATACTTACATGTTTTGCTCAGCAAGATAACCCCAGTGACTTCGAGACGAGGGAACCGGAAGAACAAACATGCTAACCGATTTCTGTCTGTTAGGAAGCGTTCCTGCGGCACTCTATTTTGTGTAAAGTAAGAAAAACAGGAATAAAAAATTATGTCTTCATTCACTCGCTTTCAAATAAATGCACGTGTTAGCCAGATCAAGATCTTTACCACAGCAGACGCTGGTGCCCATACCGCTTTTGTCCACAGAATCAACAAAAACATAAAAGTTTCTTGTGGCAGCTTTAAAGGTTTCAGATTATCAGGAATTTGGTTCCATCCGTGTGCAGCATGGCGGCTAAATGCATTTGCAGCTGTCACATCACCTGTTTCCTTTCTAGGGGTTTGGTTTTAAAAAGGGGAAATGTATACTCAGGGCTTGTTACAATAAATATACAAAAAAAAAAGTTGGACAAGCATATATTTGTACTGAATTAAAGTAGGGATGTGCAGTCATGATACATTAAAGTGTGTTTTGGATTGTTTGTTTAGCGTCCTCACATGTAGTGCCACCACCACTGCTGCTGTCCTTGGCGGTGGCTTCTGCAGTCCTGCTGAGCCTGTCTGTGGTTTTGTACCTCACACCGAGGAAGCACAGGCGTGACACAGGAAGAGGTGAGTGAACTTGATTTAACTTGCAACGTTATTTTAACCCAGTGATTCTCTGACTGCAAATGAGGGGAATTTGACCCATATTATACTATTACTGTGTCCTCCTGGTTTCAGTTTGAATGATCTGATGCTCACTGTGTGTTGGTCTTTACAGCTGGATGTGAAGGGATCGCAAGCATCGGCACATGCGGCACGGTGAGGAGTCTTTCTGCGTGTTATGTGCATGATCGTGTTTGACTTTACGAAGCCTTTAACCCACACTGTGTGTGCCCTCCAGCAGCTTAGACAAGTGGAGACTCACAGCCCGGATCAGCTCGGTGAACTGGACCCATCGGTCGACGCCACTTCATCGGAAATCACGTATGCTACAGTGGTCAGTCGCAGAGGTCCAGGCGCCCACGCAACGGTTCATCATCCAGTCACAATCCAAACTCAGGTGACTGATCCTGGCAGTGAGGAAGTCCATCTGCTCTACTCCACTGTCAGCTTCAACAGAGACGGAGCCGCCCTCCAGCCCGGGGGACAGATCGGATCAGCTGCTGGACCCTCCGAGCTGTACGCCACCATCCAACGGCCACGGCAATAGTCCCTGCTGGTGTTATTGTTGTTTTGTATGCTTATTTATTATTGTTAATTAATTTCTCAATCATGTGTCTCTGTTGTTTGACGAAACAACAACAAGGCGATTGATCAAAATGGTGACAGTTTGTATCCATTGACTGTATTATTTTATTTCTGGACATTCACTTGCTTTCATGTGTGGACTTCTTAAATGAAAGTGTGCAGCATGTGAAATTTGTGAACACGATCTTTCCCTAAATACACTGAATAACCTTCACCAAGCTTCACACATGGACTGTAAAACAGAAAATGACTTGCTGTCAAGTGAGGCCAATGTGGATAGTTAATGTACAATACTTTCAGTTACTTGATATTGAATTATACATTGTTGGTTACATAAAAGAGCTGTAGAGTTGAGGCAGCCAATGTGAGAGAGCCGGAGGTTTATCTTGAAGGCCACGAGATGGAGCCCACTTCCAAATGAACTGTTTGTCTCAAAGCACTCTTGATGCATAATCTGGGTGGTACTGAACCTATCCAACACACAGAAAGACAAATGAAATACACAGCTAACTACTGTGCAGTGTTGGTATCTCTTAGGAGGAGACTTTCTGCCACCTAGTGTCTCATTTGGCTTTTGCACAGAGGGACAAGACAGCCAGACGCCTCAGGAGTATGCGCATCTCATAATGTAGTCTAAAATGGTCACTTATGGCTCCAGAAAACCGAGATGGCGACATCCAAAATGCCGGACTCGAGCCTTCAAAATGGTTGTCTGCGAACCAATAGCTGGGATCACATTGGCTCCATCCATCTGTAGGTCTAATTCGTCCTCTACCTTTAGCTCTTTTCCACTCATACAAACCTGTAAGGTGAATAACAGGTGTGTCAAAATGTGGCATCCGTCTCAGAGTCATAACTCAACAATAGCATGTTACATGTAGATTCAGTGTGACTCGCACTCTCTGAGGATATCAGATGTCCATTGAGAGTAAATGTCTATAAATCCACTTTGATGACTGTGTTGTGGACAAGTTATGGTGTCATACTCTTACTCTACAGTGGTGGAGCACTTAGCAATAACCAGCCTGATCTGAAACACCTGGGCTAAGCACTCCTGCATAATAAAAGCTCAGCCCTGCTCTGGGCTAAGTGTCCCTCTCGCTTGGTCCGGACCCAGCCAGCGTCCGGCCATCTTTGCTTTGGCTTTGTTTGGTTTTGTTTACACCACACACCTCGGAATCTCACACATTCACATTTACACTGCTAATGATACTGACTTACACACGCCACATTTGCATCATTCATCACAATATTTGCCTTATTATGATAAATACTTGTCAGTCAACTATTGTGTCCATCCCGTATTTGTCAAGGCCTAAGATCATGATCGGGTCATGACATACCACAGAAGAAATATGCTCCATATTAATTTCTTCTTTCAAGTCTTCGTTTCACCTGTTGATTGCTGTCAGGATGTTAGAGACTTTTCAATGTCATGTCTCATCCTGTCTCCTGGCAGTCATGTCATAACATGATTATGGATTAGTTACAGTCTAACTAGGATGACCATTACAGTTGAGCCTGAGTCTCAGTGGGTTCAATCTCAATTTCTTCTATGTGAGTTTTTACAACAATAGATGCATATTTCACTGGAAGTGAAGCAGCGGGGCATAGAGAAGGAAGTCTCATTATTGCAAGAAAATGGTTGGGTTTTTTTTTTGCGCTGTTTCTACCAGATTAACTCACAATATAAGAATGATACTCATACAGATCTCTATTTGTCCATTTAAACAAGTTTTGAATACTTTATCGCGCTTCCATCTCCCTGTCTTCAGAGAATTTACCAGTATCTGGCCAGATATCAGTTGCATAACTAGATTACTGAAAGTCTCGATATAAATAGCTGGTGCTGCAATCATTTTGATCCAAAGATAAGAGGGACATTGTGGGCATTGTTCTGTGAAGTACAGCTGTAGCATGTGGCTCTATGTACACACCGAGGAAGAGATCATGAGATGCAGCAGGTGAATAATTACTCTGACTATGAGTCAACGCTCTCACTCTTCTTTTCTCTCTTTCTCATCTGCTTTTTCATCTGCCCAGCTGTTTTACTCTCACTGCATAATAAAAGTACATCCTCATACTGGATGCAAATGATTCAAGTTGTGTGCTAGAAAGGAGAAGCTGACACAGAGAGGCAGAAGGTGTGACAGCGGTGGTAGAGAACACGTCATGATGAAAGACAGTAGAGACATTTCATTTGATGTTTGATCACACAGGACTTAATCTGGATAAAGCTGAATTGAGACGATGGGATCATCACTTATCTTCCTGTGCCTGATGACAGGTAATGGGAGTTCTTCTCATAGTGTGAAACATATTTTGGCAAAACCCTTTTGACTTTGTTCTGCTGAAATAACTTTTTCTTTCTTTTCGACAGCTAGCCTGAGTTTATTGTCTGTGACAGGAAACGAGAACGGACCTGACTGTAAGTACAATTAAGATGTAAAGCATCATGCAAAATATTCTTTCGCAGAGAAAATTATAGCTTGTCGGGTGTCAATATAATCAACATAACACAAGCTAAGATATGGCAAAAAGCACATTCCAACAGAGAGGTGGAAGCATCTATGTCTATTTTTCAGACATAACAAAAACGCATCAGACTGGGGAGACTGTGCAAATCAAATGTCCCTATCCAGAAAGCCATGAGCACAAAGAGAAATTCCTGTGCAAAGGGGAGACGCCTTTGGACTGCAAGAAGCTAATACAAACAAAAGGACAGGACAGATATGGGTCTGAAGGCAGGTTTGCTATAAGGGATAATCAAAGAGTGAAGTACTTCTATGTAACAATCAAGAACGTGAACACAGACGACTCTGGAACGTACTGGTGTGGCTCTGACACGACAAGTCAGCGTGCTAAAAGCAGGAAAATCCTCCTTAGTGTAGGTGAGTACACTGAGCGCGTCACTGTTATACTGACACAAATACATCTTATTCACTCTGTAAACATGCAGCAAAAGCAGAACAACTGTTTCAGCAAAAGAAAGCCTGTGCTGCTCCTGATGGATAGATGTACAGCTACTTATTATTATTCACCAATGCAATTAGAAAGTGCATGTACTTAAGTGATGTGCGCTAGTGCAATTTTGAAATACTTGTGCTTAATTTTTTTTCCATTTTCTGACATTTGAAGCTACAAAACAAACGATCAGTTGACACAGTTTTTCCCACGTGATTTTGTGTAAAACTACTTGCAGCATCATTAAACATTATATTCTGTGGTTATAATGGTAACGGGAAGTGCGGTTGAATACTGATTTTGTCAGAAATTCTCCAGAAGAGCAGCTGTGTATTTGATCCCAGTGCAGCCAGGCAATCAAGGGAGGGGGTGGTGGACTTTGCTACTGCAAAAACAAAGTACTACACAGCAAATCAAAAATGGAGTTTGATTTCCTGAAAATCCAAAACCGACAGTGGGCAGTTTTTTTTTTGCTTTAACTTGTCATTATGAGATGACTGTTGAAATCACACTGTAACGGCTTCAAAAACCATGACACCACCGGAGATTGGTTCCTAGAAACCTCGCTTTGCAAAGGCAGACTGGAGCTCCAGCCTTGCGCCACTCCTATCTTCTTTCACGTCTTCATTATAGACTAAATGAATGAATACAATCATGTTTTGTCCTGTGGTGTTGGGGGCTGCATCTCTGTGGAATACAGAAAACAATCCAGGCGCCTTCGGGTGCCAAGAATAATATCATTTGGTGGGGTGCGGGAGTTGTCTGTTTCCACTTTAAGAATTGCAACTATGAAATGCTGCTCACATGTTAACGTACAAGTGGAATGCAGTAAGGGAATATTTTCTGTATCCATTTAATCATATCAACTTTACTTAAACACGTTTGCGCATATGCTTTCAGCATTTAACTTTCACCCTTTCACCCCATCTCTAATCTTCTGGTTTATTGCACCTTCACAGCTAAAAGCAACATCAACACTCGAACATCAACCAGAGAAGGGGACGAAGTTAAACCACCTCCAGACCCTACTGGAGGTAACTACATCACTTTGATTAATGCTAACAAACAGCTCCTTTTTCATACCTCCCTAAATATACACAAACCTCTGCTGCACACACACACACACACACACACACACCTCGCACTGAAGCATGAATGCTGAAGACAGTGAACCTCTACTGACAGTGTACTTTCTTCTGTTGTCTCTTGGTTGCAGCTATAATCGGTGGTGTGGTGGGTAGTGTGGCCTTTATACTGTTAGTTGTGGCTGTAGTCCTGGTGGTCAGACACAAATTCCCCGGGACACAAGGTGAGGGATGCAAAAACCCCACATACAACGCAAACGCTCCTGTATATGTACTTTTCTTTTCTTACTTTTGACTGGTTTGTAGTTGATCAACGTAGATTTTTTGAAACTTCATATTTACTCACGAAACAGATCCTGTGATTTTAATGCTGAATATTAAGGACATTTTTCCAAACAAAATGAACAGCTTTACTTGCACATTAATTCGCCTGGAGGAGTAACTTTGAATGCAGATAAAAATATCTTGTTGATTCCATCTATTCAAATGTTGCTTCTCTCAGTGTGCTGCGCTGCAGGAGGGTCATCAGAGCCAAGGATAAACACTCAGCACAACACAGAGGTGTGTTTGTGTGCGTGATTCTCTCTTCATGAGTTTGCATATGAGAACAACAGCTGCATCTGTCACACCGCTCCCTTTCTTCCTCTGCAGGGAAATCATGGAGACCACAACTATGAGGAGATCCAGATTCAGAACCAGCAGGCGAGCTCAGGAGACGCACTGCCGGCCGTCAATGCCACCGCCAACCCACCCGCGGATCAGCTCTTCTATGCCAGCGTCAACTTCCAGGGTGACACTGTCAATGTCGGGAACCCGCTTCCTGGCACGGATAGTAACGGCTCCTCGGCCTGTGACTACTCCTCCATCAGCAGGACTCAGGGGGCCATCCATCCTCCAGCAGCAGAGCAGACTATCTATACTACAGTCACAAAGCCGGGGCAGCCATGAGATAGATACTGTAGTAGGTGTTTACTGTGCAGTTCAAGGGGAGAATGCTATGTACATACCGTCCATTCACCCAGAAAGTAGAGAAGTCATTTAGCAACATTTGTGAGTGATGGACCCTATAATTAGGCACAGTAGACCACATTCACATGGCAGCCATTTTTCCTCTGACGTCACACTCAGGGTGGGAGGCTTGAATGCTGGGATAATGTTTTGCTGCTGCGGTCCAGATTTCAATTCTTACAAATATTGTGAAATCAGCAACTGAAATGGTGATGGATAGTGATAATCCAGAGAGACATCGGTCCATTTTTTTCAAAGTAAAACAACACATTTGTTATCAAGTGTTTTGTTTTACCTCAAATTTGGGCCTGAAGTCCCTCCGGGTTATCACTATCCATCGCCTTTTCAGTTGCTGATCAATCTGTAAATTTTTAAGGATTAAACAGATTATAAGGATTTGTCAGATTACCCATATTTATATGACCTGCACCCCTGTCAGACAGTAGTATGACAATCGAGCTTCCTCAACAAAGTCAGAGGGAAATGGCTGCCATGTGAATTTGGTTGAGTTTGCTAGTTCACATATATCACGGCTGTGTAGCTAATGTTGTGTATACACGAATACGAAATGAATGTAAATGTGCTCTGAAAATGATGATTAAAATAACGTGGGAGATCACTTTTGTCTCTGGCTTGGGTCAGTCACACTCATACTGAAATTATATGATGCCTGTAGCTTTCAATTTGTTTATTACACTGTCATAGAAATGTTATTTAAAAAATATGATCCAGCACTGAGGTCAAAGTATGTGATGGTTTTGTACAGGACTGCATCACATTCAGATGTGTTTCTAATATCTTTGCCCCACAGATGCATGAAAATAGAGGACATACAATAAACTCTATATGATGCACCGATACCTTTAACCATGACCTCAGCAACAAACTCAAGTCACACTTAAATCCATTACACATTTCTGAACATTGTAAACTTTACAAAGAGTTTATGGCCGAGCTGTTGCATTCAAATTATGCAGGTGTACTGAATGAAGTGGCCACTGAGTGTATATAAGTGTGGTTGGACGATGTTATGCTTCAGTGCAGCTTACCATAAAATAATATAAAGTAAGACTGCTAACACAGTCAGTGGAAATGGTACATTTCCCATAAAAACACACGTAGCTCCAGCTGTGTGGTGGGTCCTTCAGAGGGATGCATAATCATTGCGAGGGCTGTCCAGGAGGGAGGTGTGGACATCACGCAAAGAAGGAGAATATCCAAACAGGAGTGCGCTGATACTTGCTTGCTTACTCTGATACAAAATGTACATGATAGACTGGTTTATTAACAGTTTGGCAGCTTGTTTTCATAAAACTATTATATAGCCTACAGTATGATCCCTGATTCACAGATTAGTTAGTTTAGTTTAGTTTATTTTGCACAGTTTAAAAATACACAAAGATTGACAAAGAATACAAATAACATAGAGTGCAGGAAGAGGCAGAAAACCCAGTGGGCTTATTTAAAGCCTGTACCTAAACAATGTTAAAATTTCACAGTAAACAGATGATCTTTAGCTGCTTGGTCATTTGTAACAAGTGGAGAGGGGCCAGCTGTAACTCTTTTTTAATTTTGATACCACTATTTGGATACAGTTTTTGAGTAAAACCATCAACGAAAGGAGAAAAAATCTATGTAAAGCATGTATTTGTATTTTGTTGCATAGACTTGCATAGATCCATTCTAAGACAACATGCTAACCACGTAGCCCCTGGCCACTTTGTCTCTTTAGAGGTGATAGTCCGATAGCAAACAACACCAACACTCCCCCGATTCTCAGAGCTCTCAGTCAGCCAACGCACCTGCTAGCTGCATGCTTAACTGAGCTTACAAGCTGATGGTAGCAGCAGTTAGCGGTTACTCTGGTGATATGCTAACCCCTTTTTTGTTTTGGTGGCAATTATTACATATTGCACCTTTAAATAGCTAAATGTAGTGAAGCAGGCAGTAATTGATATCTCATACTGTCTTCAGGATCACAATACACTCAATGTGTCTCACTTTTCACTGGCATGCAAACACATTATTTTATGACATTCTGTTATTTCAAAACTGGTTTTGAGCTCTCCTGCAAATAAACATAATCAAGTCCTATAATCTTTTCATGACAGAAAATGTTCAGTGTCAATTACGTCAACACTTTCAGTTAATCATTTCATGTTTGTATTGAGTACAGGACATTTGGCATTTGACTTTGTTCAGCTCTGTAGCGCCCTCTTCTGGCTTAAGTTGTGATCAGCTGGTGATTAACTGGTGTGACAACTCACCAGCTCACCAACACATACAGGAATACCTCCACCTGACACAAAAAATAGCTTGTCTTTTTTATATTTTCATCTCTGAGGCCTCACTTTGTATTAGTTTCAGATAAACACCTGGATAAATTGTGGCTCAAGAAAAGGTGATGAAAGTCTGCTTCAGTGTTCATATGACCACCTGATGGTTGTTTTAAGTCAGTTGTATGTTCTCATGTCACATGACACTGACATTAATCCTGCTGATCAGTTTGTCAGTGAATGTCAGGCATCGTTTTATCTGTTAAATCCTGGTAGAAGACAGGACAGGAGGGGTCAGAGTTATAGATGAGGTTTGAAGATGGTGTACAGCTGACATATATAAACTCTTCATTACTCATTTTAGTCTGTCATTTACAGTTATAAAATATAATATGAAATATCTGTTTAAAGGGGCACTATGTTGTTTTGGAGAAAAAATTCAAACTCAGGATTTTAAAATGTACAGCATTAATGAGGAAATAATACAAACTCATAAATATGTATCCATAACTGAATAAACTCACTGTTCTCAGGGGAAAATAAGGTCCCCAGAACACTGTTTGAAGCTAGAAAGGTGGCAGGGTCCGCCACATATTAACGAAGTAAAACAGAATGAAACTGTGTTGTCCTTTAAGATCAGTTTCTTTATTCAGTTTGTTCAGGCATAAACAGTCAGTCAATGAAGACTTTTTTCTCTTCTGATTTAAATGTCTTCCCCAAAACTACATAATGCACCTTTAAAATGAGAGTAAAATTCAAATAATACAAGTTACACATATTGAATGAAATGTATGTTTTTACATGTATGGTTTTAACAAGTGAATGGAAAAGAAAAAAGTTAAAGAGCTAATGCACAGAGAATGTCCAAACAAAGTTCAAACCAAACTAACATCGGTCATTTTCATGATCTATTGAAGGTATGACATGCTACATGCATTTGAGTGTCTAAAAATGAATAGACTGTTGGTATGCATTTCGTTGAGTTGTGTCCTTACATTACCCCAGATGTTTCCAACAATGTTCAAACCCAGGTCCAATCTGTAACTTTATTCAAGTTAACGGTGAGCTGCGTGCTATGCTATCAAACATGTGATTATTTTCTTCACAAACTGATTTATTGTTTGGTCTATAAAATGTCAAAGACTTTGCAATAAATCATTACATTTTTCCCAGAGCCAGCCAAGATGAAAACATATTACAGCAAAGTATCAAGAAGAAACAAGCAGGATCGGTTCTGAAGACAGGGAGGATTGTTTCTGAATTGTTACAGGACATACAAAATAGTAATATGACTCTGTTAGAGGCCTGCTCCTCTCGTCCTGTCTGCTGCTGAAGAAGTTATTATAGCAGTGAAACCGGAACTGAAACTTTTCTACTTTATAAAACCTAATTAAAAAGTGCCCAGTGCATATTTAGGTTTGATTTTCATGCCAAACTGCCTCTAAAGGACAGCACAGTCTTACTGTGTTTATAAAATGGCGGACCCTGCCACCTCTCTAGCTTCAAACAGTGTTCTGAGGACCGTGTTCTTCTCTGAGAACAGCTTGTTTATTCAGTTTTGGAAAAAAACAACAAAAAAAAAACAAACAAAAAAAAAAAAACATTAACATATTTCTGAGTTTTCATTTCTCTTCCAAAACTACAGAGAGCACCTTTAACGGTTTTTTCTTTCTTTCTTTTTTTAGCAATGAATACAAGTAGACTTCCATTCCCCCGGTTCCAAAGTGCAGGTCCAGAAGCTGTATAAAACTGATGAGACGTCTGAACACGATGACAGACGTCCCAGCTGACCAATGACGGAGGAGATGACCGCTGGAGGCGGAGCCACGATCTCCGGCGGAGGCTGGGTGTCGCCTGACCGGATGATGACAGAAGTTTTTTGGTCTAATGTGGGTACTTTTATCAGGCAGTCATCCAGTTCATAATCCAGCCAGTGCTCTGACCTCAGCGGGGACTCTCGGCCCTCAACCGCGCTGTGTTTTCATGAGATAAACTCTCTGTGACTGTGACAGGCTGCGGTGCCGTCTGGGAACTTTTGGTTTGCTGGAACAGCGACCCTCCGGCTCTTATTCAACCGGCCAGGAGAGCGGCACAGAGCCCGCTGGGCTGACCGAGCTGCCGCAATGGGAAACCGGGGAATGGAAGACCTCATTCCCCTCATCAACAAGCTCCAGGACGCCTTCAGCTCCATCGGACAGAGCTGCAACTTGGATCTGCCGCAGATAGCGGTCGTCGGTGGCCAGAGCGCAGGGAAGAGCTCCGTGTTGGAGAATTTCGTCGGAAGGTTGTAGCTATACGGTTTATATGTAGCCTTGGATTCTGTGAACGTGGTGTCTACTTTGTTGGAAGTGGTTTTGTTGGCTGTTGCTGTTTCTTTTGAGACAAAAGCTTTTGCGTAAAAGTCGCCAACTAAGCACTTGGTTACGCGCTGTGTGTCGGCGCCTCCCAGTTTCTGCCCGCACGGGTTCTTTCCATATTGGAGCTGAGCTATTCCCTACCAATTATTACGCATTTCACGCAGGTAAACATCAGTTAACTGAGAGGCTAAACACCGAGGAGGGGTTGGTAAAAGCAACAACAACAACAACAACAACAAGTGAGTTTAGTCTGCAGCTCCACATCCCAAAACCATACAGTGAAGTTCCTGAGCAGGAACATGAAACAGTCACTGCCTCACATTTCTGTCAAACATTAACAAAGGCTGTGTTTCCTTGAGGCTTGTTGCCCCAGGGTTGTAAATACGTCTTTACAGGCCTTATGTGGCATAGGTCAGGTCAATGTTTGACTTGGGCGAGGCATGAACAGGTTGATGTCACTGCCAGATGGATGAATTCATGCAGACAAATGTACAGACGGCTTGAGTCTGCTCTGCCAACACGCCTGCGCAGCTGAATGTCTCTGTGAGGCTGATGAATGAGTCTGAAGGAATTTGAATTGTGTAGCCTCTTTGATGACAAATAGCAGCAAACCAACAGCTACATTAATGCCACATGTCAGGAGGCACTCGGCTCAGGTTTTTGTTCTCAAGCGTTGGGAGAAAATCCATTCAGGGGAAAAAAAAGGAAAGGGGGAGACAACATGGCCGTGTCGCTGCTCTTTGGCAGCTTTGTGTCTCTATCTCCGAGTGAAGGTGCTCAGGGAAGCGAACGCTCTACTCTTGTACATGTCAGAAAGATTTCACTTGTTGACCAAGAGATAGGGAATGGCGATTAGGCAGCCACGTCTCCTTTCTTTCCTGTTGCCTTTTGTCTCCGGGTCCCAAGCAGTGGCTGTGGGAGACAGTAGGGGCATTGATGTGTTTGTGCTGGGGTCATCAGTGATGTCACCAGCTGCACTGTCATGTGTATATGACACACTGGGTACCAGATACCCACAGAAGGCTACTTAGCTGTTTTTCATGTTTGTCAACCCGAGGTGTGATGTTGGCTTGTTTTTAGGGTAAATGGAGAAGGTTCGGGTCAGTCGTGGCCGCGACTAGAGATTATTTTCACTGTCAAATATTCTGCAAATTATTTTCACAATAAAATGATTAATCGCCTAGTATTCAAATGTCAACAAATTGTGAAAAATGCTCTAAAAAAGTCCTGCATTTGTCCGACAACTGTCCAAAACCCAAAGACTCTTCATTTACTATCGCCAATGAAGAAGAGAAGCAGCAAATCTTCACATTGAAGATGCTGGAACCAGCAAATGTTTGGCGTTTTTTGCTTGAAAAAATGGATGAAAGGATGAATTGATTCAGTTGACTGGTGTCCTTCTCTCCTGGTCCTCGGGGACTCCCAACACTTAGAAGGACCCTTTACTGAATGAAACCAGGGGGCTTTTTTTGGTTCAACTAAAACTTTATTATAATTTAACAGGATATTTTGTCCTGGCAGACATGAAACTTGCTATGAACTCAAAATATTATTCTTTAACTGGTGCACGTTTGGATGGTTTTGTGTCCCCAGGCTTTTAGCAGTTATTAAAGCATAACAGTCTGAGTTGTTTTGAGGGGAAGTCATTCTTTGTAGGACACACTGCATGTTAGCTGTGGCGACAGGGTCAAAAGCCAGAGGGGTTTGGAATGGGGTTGTTCCTAATGACATTTTCCTTAATGTATTGATTCATGGTTTCATGTATGGAGAGAAGAGGTCTGAGATCCCAGGATGACACCTTCAAATGTTTTTTGTCTGATTTACATACAAAATAAAAAGAGAGACTTAGTTTAAAATTATAGAAAATAGAGGAAAGTGCCAAGTTCTCACATTCAGGAAGCTGAAACTAGAACATATTTCGTCCGTTAATGAATGAATGTTTCTAGTTGGGATCCACTGATTTAAAGAGAAAAATGACAAAAAGAGTTCCAGTACTTGACCTGTAAATATGTAAAACACAAAGAAGAGGCGAAGTCCCACATGAAGAGCTGTTATGAGCAAATGTTTGGGTGCGATATTTGCTGGTTAACGACGGAATTGATTAACTGTCTTGTTGGTGATCGTATTAGTCACACCGCGCTTTCATAAGTGACAGGAAGAGATGAGGAAAGAGGATGGGAATTGCTGTTGTGTAACATCCTGACTGCTCTGTCAGCAGTGGACAACAGTATGTGTTCAAATGTGTGTGTGTGTGGACGGTTACCTTACGCTGGAGCTCGGCTCAGTCTTTGCCGCTGACCTGGTAAACACACACACAGACAGACAGACAGACAGACAGACGTACAGTATGCCCGTAGCCTGGAGAGATGTGTAGTCAGTGACCTGGACATGATCGCAGCTCTATTGAACAGGAGTTTCCATTTAGATGAACGTGCCTGTAATGAGACGGGGAAACAGAGAGACATGTTTCTTTCTCTTTGCACTATTTATAATAAATAGGGTTGTAAGTCAATCCTTGTCCACCATCAATAATGCACACATGTACGTGCGTGGGTCAGTGGTGGACTCACGATGTTTGAAAGTAGTGATGCATTTATAGTGAAGAGAGGGCACTTTATCATGTTTTATCTTCTATAGGGTTAGGGTTAGGGACTTAGACTTTTGGGGGGGTTTTTGCAAAGAAAAAACATCACGTTGCTAAATTACTACTGTGGAAAAGGTTTGTCTCCTTTTCTTGTTTTTACATGTGTTGTTCACCTCGTATTTGTTTCTAACTTCACCTTCATCTGTCTCTCTCTCAGGGACTTCTTGCCCCGAGGAAATGGCATCGTCACCCGTCGTCCTCTCATCCTCCAGCTGGTCAACAGTAAAGCAGGCAAGTTCCGCACATGAGTCGGGAAAAGGGCTTACGCTGTTAAATCCAAGAACTAGAGTCAGTTGTTTGTAGCCAAAATGAAGAGTATTCATCTAGAATAATATAGAATATAATACCTTTATGATCATTGCACAGTGTGCAACGAAATTTCAGTGCAATGCCTCAGTGGTCAGACAAATAAAAACACCTGTACACACCAAATTGAGAGATGTCTCAAACATACAAAGTATGAAATCAAGTAAGTAGGTAAAAGGTATAGTAAAGAAAGTCTATTGAAGTTAGCATACTAACCAGCTACCCCCATTCTGTCCTATCTTGTAGTACACCTTTGTACTGGCAGGAGCTGATAGTCTAATAGTCTGATAATACATAAAAAAAAGGTCATAGTTCAGATTGGAGCGGCTGTAAATCACCTCTGTTCTTCATCCCTTGTCAAGAAACTGGCATCGCAACTGACTGAGCCATGAGCTAAGTAGCTAACAGCAGTTGTCATTTACTCTGGTGATATGTTGCCCCCTATGTTTTGGGAGCTGTCTTTTAATTTTTGCCATATTTGACAAATAACAACTTTTAAAAGCTTATTACATGTTTTGTGGAACTACTGTATTCATTAAAGTTCCTGCATTGCCCCTCCTCATCTTCCTCTCTCTCATGTGTAATGCTCTGATTGTCTCCATGTAGAGTATGCAGAGTTCCTGCACTGTAAGGGACGCAAGTTTGTGGACTTTGAAGAGGTCCGCCTGGAGATTGAAGCGGAGACTGACCGGATCACCGGATCCAACAAGGGCATCTCACCCATCCCCATCAACCTCCGTGTCTACTCCCCTAATGGTAACACTCACAGACAAATACAAAGTCAGCCTCCTCGGTGCAGCTCAGCCTCTGACTTCCTTCTTGTGCCCTCTTAGTGCTGAACCTGACCCTGATCGACTTGCCTGGGATGACCAAAGTGGCTGTGGGAGACCAGCCCCATGACATCGAGCACCAGATTAGAGACATGCTGATGCAGTTCATCACCAAGGAGAGCTGTCTGGTCCTGGCCGTCACCCCGGCCAACATGGACCTGGCCAACTCCGATGCTCTCAAAATCGCCAAGGAGGTGGACCCTCAGGGTAAGGGGACGTAGTGAGATCTTCTTGTCTTTTTGCTACGTCCTGTCTGGGTATTTCTCTAAATGTAACCATCTTTTGGTCTAATTTTAAACAAGGCTAATTACTCTTTGCTGTGTCTTGCAGCCGTTATCACTCTTACTCTTTCTATTAATCTTTGCCTCAGTGCTGGAGCTGGCCCGATCGTCAGAATAATTAACAGTTACATTATTAAAAGACTTCCTGGCAGCACTGACTGAAGATTAGTCACATGTTATATTAATTTAATTATCTCCACCTCTGGACTTCCTTCATTCCATTCAGAGGATGTTGTTAATTATATATTAACTACTGTACATACTGTGCGTAGACAGTTAAGTACATTTAACAAGTGTTAACATGAGGCGTATCTTAAAGGTGCAATATGGAAGAATCGGAGTTGAAAATATTTAAAGGTTAACAAAATTAGCAACAGAATGTAGAGAGAGGGTTCTTTTTTCCTGTATTGCATTACAGTGATATCTACTTCTGTTAGCCTGCTAATCAGCTAGCCTTAGCCTGTCTTGGTCCAAAGCCTACACCAACACTTCCCCAGTGGTGATTTGTTGCCCCATGTTTGTTTTTAAGATGAATTTAACACGTGGCCAGTTCATACATATTGCACCTTTTAAGGTTGAGTTTTGCTTACATTCGCAATCTTTACTTACCTTATTGCTAGCATTTAAGCGCCCTTGTTTTGCAGTCTTCCTGTCTCAAGATTAATTGTTGTGTCTTTGGTGATCCCTTTCCATCTAGTGACATCATCCAATCAAATTTGAATCTGGTCAACACCTTTGTTTAGAGACAAATAAATGTAAAACTAATGGAATTCCCATCAGCCTCAGCTGCATTGCGTTTAGTGTTAATTAGCAAGTTGAACAAGAACAAGATGCTAAGGGAAGATGGTGAACATACCAAACATTATAGCTGCTTACATGACACGTACATTGACATGCTAACAGCATTGTCATTGTCAGCATGTCAGCATGTTGATGTTAGCATTTAGCTCAAAGCACAGCTGTGCCTATTTACAACCCCACAGAGACACCGGCAAGGCTGCAGACTCTTGTTGACAACTACTGAGCCGTTTTTTCTGTGTGTAAGTTTTTTAAACTACCTAAAAAAAAAGTTAGCACATTGGGGGTTATTGAACTTTCCCTGGCTAAATAATGTAATAGAATGCTCTCTCTAAATGCTGAACATGCTCTTCCATATGTGAATATTGGAACTATGATCACTTTGTTTTCAGGGCTGAGGACTATCGGTGTGATCACAAAGCTGGACCTGATGGACGAGGGGACAGATGCACGAGACATCCTGGAAAATAAACTACTACCACTCCGCAGAGGTGAGACCATGCGGATCGTCAGTTGAAAGAATTGATAATAAATGGCAAATGTTTATACAGTATACAGTGCACTTTAAAAAAGAAAGACAGGAGCGACTGATCAACATTAAGGCAAACAGACTGAAGCTCCACCGTCAGCTGGAGTCACATGAACACATCAGAGAACAGAGGCTACAGTTAGTGACGAGGAGGAGGAGGAGGAGGAGGAGGAGTAGGAGTTTTGATAATCAATGAATAAAATCATTTTTCAAGCAAAAATGTCAAACATTTACTGGTTCCATCTCCTTAGATATGATGATTTGTTGCCTTTGTTTTTTCATTTATGACAGTAAATGAAGAGACTTTGGTTTTTTGGACTGTTGTTGCGACAAAAGAAGCACTTTCACTTTGACTATTTTATCTTTTTTGCATACATTTTGACATCTTTTTGTCTTAAAGGTTACTCGATAAATTGTGAAAACATTTTGCACATTAATAGATAACTAGTGCAGTGCCCATAAGAAAAGAGTAATAAGCGTTTAAATTTAAAATTTAAAAAACTTTAAAATACCTACAAAATCAACAGTACATGCTACAGTTTTGAAACTTTCACCAAACTGTAGCCCCAATACTGCTGAAACTTTAGTCCACTTAAACTCATTACAAATTATGAAGTCAATCACTCAGTTTTTTTCAAAACCTGTAAAACTTATATGTATATGTTCCTCCCACAATTTTTGCTCAATTGTCACCAAACTTGCTAGAGAGCATCTTCAGACCGCCCTCCACAAAACTTGTTTCTCGGATTTTTGATTTATCAAAAATTAAGCCTACAGTGCATCAAAATGTTTGACCATAAACAGTACTGTAAACATATACTATCAAATTCTTGCTAAATACATCTTCCTGAAAAAAATTTGAGAATATTTTGGAGTCATGGTTGATGAAGTTTGGCAAATATCAGAATTTTATCTCAAAAACTGAATTTTTGAGAACATTTTGAATTCTGCTCTCATGTGAATAATTGCAGTCAATGCAAGCAGCATTTTTAAACATAAGTTATTCACTTATGGAGCAAATTAATCATTTTTAAAAACAAATATTACCTCCATGCTGCAATATGTGTATTTTCAGATTTTTGTCTTGATAACTGAATTTTTTACAGTGGTTTCAAATCTGCCTGCACAACAGTGAATGGCTTAATCAATTTGTCAAGCCACTGTTATAATGCCACTTGCCAATTAGCTCAGAGCGATAGATGACAGTCTTTGGTTCCAGAAGTTGTGAGTTCAAGCCTCAAGTCGTCCAAAGTGAACATTGTTGTCAACTGTCTTGTCTTCCTATTCTCCTGTTTGTTGCTCAGAATTGCCTAATTTTGCCAAAAAATAGCCCGGACCAGACCCATCGCTGCGCAGCAGCTATAATTTTGATTTTGCCATTATATTTCATCTTAAAAGCTATTTACTTGGTGTCATTATTTTCAGCACAACCTCACATGTGTGACTGTACAGTTATTTTTTTTATTTTGACATACTGTATTAACACAATGGACCTAAAATCACAAAAAAACCATGAAATCTGAGTAGAAAAAGTTAGATTTTTTTACTGTGAAAACCACAAATATGTATACAAACTATTATTATTATTTTTTTCTTTTACTTATAATGCAAATATAAATTGTTGTTTATCTAAATTTGTGCATACATTTAAAAAATTTACAAAGTTATATGTAACTATTTACATTTAAATGCAGGCAATGCTCAGGTCTGCCTGTGCTCCTTCCAGCTGAATAAGAGCTGGACTGCCTGCTCCACATTCAGCTTCTCCTCATTTTTCTGACTCATTAAACAAAAAAACGACTCCACTACTCACTAAACACACTACACCAGACACTACATAACACACTAACTACACACTCCAAACACGCTAAATGTCACAAATCTCTCAACTCTCACACACACCGACCGTCGTTGCATGTCAATCATCCGCCTAGGTCCCTCCCACAACTTCCTGTTCCTCAACAACCAAACTTGCTGCTTGGACACTTTTGTGACAAAAGCCAGTTTTTACCGTTTCTTCCTGCACCAGAAACAAAGCAAACGTGACGGCAATGTTCGGTGGGCCGTGCAGCTAGCGGCTAGCTACACACGAACATCCACAGATTCCGATTCCACTTTGTTGTCCGCGCGTCTCCGGATCTCCTCAGACCCGAACAGACTCGGTCCGGACTCGTTTAATCTCATTAATCCACAACAGTCAGTTTAGATGCACAGAACAGAACAGAACGGGACCGAACCGCCGGCAAAATCCTGGTCCAGCTCGCGTCGCTGCAGGTATAAATCTGCTTGTTTCTTAAGGTGGGGGGTCGCGGTGGGCTCTGCAGTGATTGGCTCTGGTGCGCACATGACTGTAGTGGCTCCGGTGGACAATGCTTGTGGAATTTGTAAAGCATTTATGAAATAATTTATTAACGGTATCATTGCAGTCCAAACAAATGCGAAATATCACACCATTGAACCACGCAGCAGCCATGTTGAAACTCTCAGGTCAGTCTGATCCTGATCCGCAGAGATATTTGAGGAACACACACACACACACACACACACACACACACACACACACACACACACACACACAGACAGACAGAGGTTACTTGTATTTATACACACACACACACCATCTCAACAAATAATAAATACACTGGACTTTTGCTCTCTCTCAATTGGATATTCTGACTTTGTGGCAAGCCTGGCTATAAGATGAGGCCATAAGATGAGACTGTTGTTCACTCATGATGGACTAATATGGACACATGTGCAGACACACATGTAATCTGTATGTACTGTCTAGAGCTTGAATTCAGCTCTATATGCTACTGCTGTAATATGTTTTGTCAAAGGTCATAACAAAAGAAAAAAAGAGAAGAAAAGAAAAAAGTAATTTGCAAAAGACAAGAAAAGATCAGAATGAAGATTTTATACTGTGGGTAATGGGGGCGGGACTTGATAAGCTTTGGCTTCTCCCGCTTTTCCCTTTCGGCCATGTGTGTTGTATTATTTGAACAATGATGAAATGTGATGCTTATGAATTGACATGTCCGAAACAAACAACATAAATAAATAAATAGATAGATGAACAAATTGGTTGCAGCTCATATTAAATTAGTTGTGTTGGTTGCTTCTTTGCATTGGATCGGAAATGAAAGACTGCCTGTGAGACTGATGCTCATCTTTAATTTGACATTACCAGATTAACAGTGGAGCTCTTTGTACATGTAGTTCCCCCATTTCAGAAAGTAATAAAACAAGTTATGTGAATATAAAGTTATTTATTTTTGTGGTTACAAATCCTATGCAGTCTGTAGTCTTAATACACTCTGAGGGGATGCTCTGCTTCCTGTGTTCAGTCCGGTGAAACAGTCTGGATTAGGGTTCAGGCTCAAAAGCATTCAAGCGTTATTATTATCGTTAAACAAATCTACGGGTACCTTGTGTGTGTTTGTCTTCAGGGTACATCGGGGTGGTGAACCGCAGTCAAAAGGACATCGACGGGAAGAAAGACATCCGTGCTGCTTTAGCTGCTGAGAGGAAGTTCTTCCTGTCTCACCCTGCGTACAGACACATTGCAGAACGCATGGGCACACCACACCTGCAGAAGACGCTCAACCAGGTGAGACACACACCTGATCACACGTGTGTTTTCTTGTTTTGTTATGTATTTCTTAGATTTTTCATGGTAAATCTTTTCTTACCTTTGCTTTTCTCCAGCAACTTACCAACCACATCCGTGACACGTTGCCAGGGTTACGCAGTAAGCTGCAGAGCCAGCTGTTGTCACTGGAGAAGGAGGTGGAGGAGTACAAGAACTTCCGTCCTGACGACCCTACACGCAAGACCAAGGCGTTACTTCAGTCAGTACACACACACACACACACACACACACACACACACACACACACACACACACACACACACACACACACACAGATACTCATTACAGCACAGTTGTTCAATATACTGTGTACAATCTGCAGGATGGTGCAGCAGTTTGGCGTGGACTTTGAGAAGTGCATCGAAGGGTCTGGAGATCAGGTGGACACCTCCAACTTGTCTGGCGGAGCGAAGATCAACCGCATCTTTCATGAACGCTTTCCCTTTGAGCTGGTGAAGGTGACTGATGTTTGTTTTCATCCCGATAATTGTCATTAAGTGGATAAGGAGTCGCTCTCTGTTATTTTCCTGTCGGATGGCTCAAGTTGTCACGCCTCAGTTAATGATGTGTTTTTGTGTTTACACCACTGATGTTTTAATCTTCATAAATCCTTTATCACTCTGCAGCTTCGTTGCATAAGCTGTCATGAATCCAAACCCACAGACTTCTCCTCTTGCCTCGACTCATGTTTGTCTTTCTGCCGCAGTACAAATAAAACAGAATTTTTTTCTCACTTTGTCTCAGATGGAGTTTGATGAGAAGGAGCTGAGGAAGGAGATCAGTTACGCCATCAAGAACATCCACGGAGTCAGGCAAGTTGAGACAGCACTCTACATGTAGCAGCTAGCCCTTTCTTTCTCTGTTTGTGTTCATTCTGCCTTATAAAGACCTTCGGTCGATGTCTGTCCTGTTTTGCATGTCTCTGTAAAGAGTGCTGGCTCTCCTGTCTGCCTCTGTTCTCTTCTATCTATCTTATCTTATTTTGTCTACTTGGCTGCTTGTAAGCCTTACGTTTGTCTTCCACTTCCACTCCTCATTTGGTCTTCCTTACTGACGTTTACATGCACAAATTATTCAATTTTTTTTTTCCTACCAAGCTGTTGACATGGCTAATGAAAATTACGATTACACTAATGTTTGTGTTTACATGCAGCTGTGCATACTCCGTTGAACATCACATAAGAAAATGGGAAAGTGGAACAGCTGGAGCCGCTTCTGCTGTCTTGCTTCTTGCCGTTAAATTCAACGGTGGTGAACTTGTTCACACAGCCTCCCTCTACACTTGGGCTGATATTAGATATTATCGAATATCCGGATATTTGCCGTCATGTGTAATATTTTTCACAATATTAAATATCGCACGACTGTCATGGCATCTTTGGGCTTTTACTTTAAAAAGCAAATGCAAGCTGATGTGTCAGCCAAAGTACAATATCACAATATAAAATTTGGGATAACGCTCAAGTTCACTCTTTCATTCCTTCAACTACCTTCTTGAAAAAGTCAACGTTGCAACATTTGCACACATCCAAAAACTCGTTGAGTCTTTGTGCAAAAGTAGGTCTGCCTCTTTTTACGACCAGAAATGTGTTCTGATCCTATCGGCTTGCATCTCTTCCCCCCGTCCTTGCAAACTGTAGCTCTTTGGTTTGTGTACAACACACAGGGTTTCCTGTAAGCGAGCAAAAGGCTGTGTGATGCAAACTTTGATTAAAGCCCAAAATGAGACATGCATTCTATATGCCCTCTTTCACGTCCAAAGACTGCTTCTAAAACCGGAATAATTTCAGCGTATCCTCCATGTCTTCAAAATGCTGTGTTTGTAATAAGGCCTGCATAAGAGAATAAGCTGTTTACATGACCCGAATTGTATCTGGTATAATAGTGAAATGTTAGTGTGCATGTAAACATAGTCAGTGTCCGTCTGCTCATGTCTTACTTCATCTGCGTGCCCGTCTCACACTCTTCCTGTGTGTTTATCGACCCCCTCCCCTCTCCTACTTCATGTCTCCATGTGTGTCTTGTGTGTATGCCCTTCAGGACAGGCCTGTTCACTCCAGATCTGGCGTTTGAGGCCATAGTGAAAAAGCAGATCATTAAGCTGAAAGAGCCCTGTCTGAAATGCATCGACCTGGTCATCCAGGAGCTCATCAACACAGTCAGGCAGTGCACTAATAAGGTATCACTGCATGGTCTCCGGCCCGGCTGCCACACCTGAACATACACACCGCAGAGACCAGCCAGCTTTATGGCAGGGGCCATTTTTGTGGCAACTGTTTGATAAAGCAGTCGTTATTAAAGTTATGTTCATTTTACGTAATTTCGTCAACTTTAAAATAAAATAAAATGGCCGAATTCAACCGAAGGGTTACATTTTTTATAGTTGTGTGGAAAACGCTGGATATATCATTTGAATGTCCCGGCTGTACTGCAGTGCACCGGAGTGGTGTCTCTGAGAGGCCGTGTTGTCAGAAACAGACGGGCTGTGACATGTTCCTGTGCAGGTTCATTACAAGACAAGCTGCAGGCTCACTTTTATGCTACAGCTACAAACAGGACAAAGAGTCTACATCCATGCGAGCAGCTCTGTGAGGCTGTACTGAAGCAAAGGGGAGCTTTGGGCTAAATGCTAACATGCTGAAATTTAACAGGGAGAAATTTACCTCTGTTCACCATCTTACTTTAGTGTGTTAGCACGCTAAGATGGGTTTATTCCTCTGTGTTAACGGGCTTTTGCCTACGATGCATAAGCTCAGACTGTGACGATGACTGTCATTAGTTTAACAGATATTTGGTCCCGAACAAAAGTATTAGTCAAATTGAAATTTTGACCTGGTCACCAATAAGTGATCATCATCAGGAAAATATGGGTGACCCAATGTACAAGTGGCAATTCAGCCAACTCTTTTGAGAACCTGCAGCTTGTTTCTGTCGTGCACGTGAAGTTGAACTAACTAAATACCTGTTTTTTTTTTCTTTGTCACATTCCTCAATCTTCATCATTCTTTTTTTCCTTTCTGAAACTTTATCTTTCCCCCAAACTATTCCCTCCAACTTTTCCTTTTCTACCACCGTTCCCTTTTTCCCTCATCACGACCTACGCTACAACCTCCTCTTCCTTCACCTGACATTAAACCTCCAACTCCCATGATGCATCACCACAGGACAGGCCTGTTCACCCCAGACATGGCGTTTGAGGCCATAGTGAAAAAGCAGGTCATTAAGCTGAAAGACCCATGTCTGAAATGTGTCGACCTGGTCGTCACCGAGCTTGTCACCCTGATCAGGAAGAGCGCTGAAAAGGTAAAGAGCGGAGAGAGACAGCTTAGAAAGTAGATGGATGCAGAGAGAGGAGTGAAGAACAGAGCGATAGAGAGCAATCAAAGGAAGGAAATGACAAAAATCAAACGGATCATAATGAACTAATGTGTCACTGTATGGCATTGTTGATCGTTCCCCCTCACCGCTGCTTGAAGGCTTTACTCAACACACGTCCTTACCCACCTCACCTCACTCTGCGGTTCCCTCCTTAGTGAAGAATCTAAATGAGCCCATACTGATCCTCTCCCAGCCCACTCACCCCATCAGCACTGTGACTGGTGATTTATGTAACAACCCCTCATCCTGCCTCACTTATCAAATCAGATCCCCACTGACACCAAGAAATTCGCCTGGCTGTTTTCCACCCTGTCTTGTCGAGGGAGATTTTCATGGGCCTTTTCTGTGATACAACCTTTTTTTTTTTTTTTTTCCACCACTGACAACAATAATGCACCCACACTGTCCCCCCACAAGACCCCGTCAGACCCTACCCAATCTTCTTTCTCTTTCTGGACCAATGACTGTAATGAAAAAATGGACGACGCGCCTCCACTTCCTCCCACTGTAAAACAAAGGAGCCAAAAAAGAGGGGAGACGGGTGCTGCCATCATGCACTGATGACGTCATTTTCTGTTCAGTAGCGAGCGGGGGATGGTGCTGGGATATCAAGAGAAATCGTGTCGTCCATCATTTTTATTCAGTCATTGCTCTCGACTTTAACCTCATCTTTTTCCCTCATTCCTCGCTGATTTGTTTGGACTTGCTATCAGCTTGAGACGACATTATGCTAATGGGGATTTTCAATTCACGTCACGCTACAAAGTAAAGACATCTCGAGCTGATATGGAAGTCGCTGCATGCCTCCTCAGTCAAATTGTGTCAAATGTCTTCCCTCATATGCGTTTATATTCTCTGTCATTATGTTGCTTATGAGGATGTAAGCCTACACAGGCGTGTGTGTGTGTTGTAATCACGGTGCCTGCAGCAGTGTGTGTGTCTCCTGTGTGTGTTCAGCTGGGATCGTACCCTCGACTGAGAGAAGAGACCGAGAGAATCGTCACCACCTACGTCAGAGAGAGAGACAGCAAGACCAAAGACCAGGTGCGTGTGTGTGCATGCGTGTGTGTGTTTGTACGATCACTTCGTCACTTCTTTGCATACATAACACGTGTGATGTTTTGCCTCTCAGGTGCTGCTGTTGATTGACATAGAGCTGTCCTACATCAACACTAACCACGAGGACTTCATTGGATTTGCCAAGTAAGACTTAAATTCACGTACTCTGGGAAAATAATCCGCAACTCTTGATATTCTATGAACCAACATAGAAAGAAATCCAAACCCTTCAAATATTTACAATATTAATCAGGTAATTATACAAACTCCATAGCTGAATAAACAAGCTGTTCTCAGGGGAAAATAAGGTCCAAAGGACATCTGTTTCAAAGGTGGCAGGGTCCGCCAAATACAAACAGTTGAACAAGTAAAACAGTATGAGTTATGTTGTCCTTTAAGGTCAGTTGGTTTATTCAGTCATGAAAACAAAGAGATTGTTTATTTAGTTTGTTTGGTCATAACAGGTTTATGAACGTTTCTCTGCTGTCTTTGATTAAGATTTCCTCCCCAAAACTTCATAGTGCACCTTTAAGCAAAAATTCAAAACACATCCTTGTTCCAGTCTCTGTTTAGTGTTTACTTGCTGCTTTGCTTGTTCATATGTGACAATGAGATTGAATTGAATTGTCTGGGTTTACTGACTTTACTACTTTTTTTTTTAAATAATCACTGTTATCATATGTCATGTGAAACTACAGCAGCAGCATTTCCACTAGTAACGATTTGCAGTGTTTGCCACTGCTCTGAAAAAAAAAGAAATCGAAAAGACAACTAAATGTTCCCCCATCGATCATCTGATCCACTTCCTTAATATGTATGTTGGTTATTGCAAACTGGTTAAAAACAGAACATTGTTATTTCTCTAAATTGTTTATTTATTTCTAAAGAATTAATAAATGATGGAGGGAATATGAATATATTGCGTTGCATGTCAATTTAAGTGGTGTTCCTGTAAATAGCACCAGTGCTACCAATGTAAAAGGTTAGCCTGGACCTCTGCAAACAGATGAAAATTCATCCTCTGTAGCCTGTTTTGAATCTGTACCGTGTCTTGGACATATATTATATTATTGAATCTCTCTTCTGCAGTGCTCAGCAGAGGACTGCTGCCAACGCCACCAAGAAGAGAGTCATGCCCAATCAGGTAACTCACCTGTTCCAACACATACACCGTATCCCCCCCCATATACAGCCCTCACAGCCCCCACTGAAGCATCATAGCAGCTGCTTTCACCTGCTGTTTATCTTTTCATTTCTTGTTCTGTCTGTCATTGTCTCAGCCTGTCTCTCCTGTTTACATACTCTTGTCTGTGCCCCTCTTGTCCTTTCTCTTTATTTCCTCTTCCTCTTCCTTCTCCTGTGTTCCTCCTCTTTTACGGTCTAGGGAGAGATTCTTGTAAGTACCGTACACCCCCCCCCCCCCCCCCCCCACACTGGTCACTTCCTCTTTGGGTGGGTGGGGGAGTCAACAGTCATTCAGACCATGTCCAGTGACAGGATTTGTGCTCCTTGATGAAGAAGAGGGAAGTGAAAGAGTTACACTCATGGATGGATATTTCTCACCCAGCGAGGGGCCCAAACAAGCTATTTCTCATCCTGCTTTGATTCTGTGCTGTGTCCCACTGACTGTGCACTGAACAGGATTTCAATGAACTCTCTTCAGCCTCAGCTTGAATAAAATATACTGATATGTTCCGCTGACAGCAGCCGTGTCATAATGCGGTTCATCTGTTTGTTTTTATTACACGCTGTCTCATCATTTTTTTTTATTCTGTGGCTCAAGTAGGTAGTAGCAGGAGTAGTAGGCAGGTAGAGTAGGTGGTTGTATAGTGTGCTAAAAATGCTTTTGGAGTTTCTTTTACAAAAAAAGAATAAATACATGAAATATTTTCATGTGAAGGAAGGTTCCATCAAAGGTGATTTATAGTAACAGTTATTTATGATTACATCATTCTAATCTTTGTTTCCCTGGCACTAAAGGGGAATAAGTAACAACAAAGACAAAAAAAATAACAAAATAACATCATCGGCCAGTAATCTCAGTGCCACCCAATTTAGATCATCGCTGAATAAAATGCTGGTCTATGGAGAAAATATGGTTTTCAGGCCGCAGGGGACTCTTTTGTTGCAGCCCCAAACTGGGACAAACTGGCTGCACGGCTGACTCTCCCGCTCCATAATACGCTCGTGGCTACACCACCCAGACTAGGGTATTGCATATGTCTGCTTATTATCCCTGTGTGTCTCCTTGTCCATCAGTCCGACAGAGAGAGGGATGCAGAGAAGGTGACCTTTCAATCGGAGCCCGTCTGTCATCATTCGTTTTTTCGGTCTCTTTGTTTGTTGTGTGTTTCCGGCTCATGCTGTGTGGGTTGATCCCCCTCTGTGTGCTCTTCCTTTATGAAGATCACTGTTGTGCTTGCATGACTGTTGAAGCCAATTATCTGCTACATGTCTGTGTATCTCTCTTTTATTGGTTTTTCTAGTGTTGTATTTGCTTGCCGTAGATACATGTCCCCCCCTCTTGCGGGGTGTGTAGTTGAGTCAACTGTTGGACTCTCGTGTGCAGGTGATCCGCAGAGGCTGGCTCACCATCAACATCAGCATCATGAAGGGAGGATCCAAGGACTACTGGTTTGTCCTGACTGCTGAGTCTCTCTCCTGGTACAAAGACGAGGAGGTGAGGCTGCTTGATGGACACTAAATGCATGAAAATGTTTAGTTTACTCCTTTTTTAATGCGATGGAGAGTAAGTGGGCGAAAGTCCCTTGTAACATCTGGTACAGTAGTAACCATGTTGCTCCGTTGAGTTGATGCTATATTTGTTGTAGTCTTCCTGCTTTTATATTCGTCATTTCATCACTGGGTGTTTTATCAGGAGAAAGAGAAGAAGTACATGCTGCCTCTGGACAACCTGAAGCTGAGAGATGTGGAGAAGGGCTTCATGTCCAGCAAACACGTCTTTGCCATCTTCAACACAGAACAGAGGTGTGCATATTCTGAGGTTATGCTTATCTGTTCTGTAATCTTTGGTGAACCCTCAAAGACATAGGATGCGTTTTTGCGGCTCCTGACCCTAACCCCTATTCAAGCAGTCAGCATCAAATGCCATAGGTGATTTGATGCAGGGGAACTTTAAAGGGGCAATATGTACGAATTTTTGCTGAGAACATTCAAAAATCAAGTGAAATTATCAACAAAATGCAAATAAATAACAGTTTTGACAGATATCTACTGAGATTAGCATGCTAACCAGCTAGCCCTGGTCCTGAGCTAACATCTACAATTAGAGGTAGTTAGCTGTTTCTCTGGTGATGTGCGCCCCTTATTTGTTTTGAGTAGGAAATTGATAGGTGGCCAATTCTTCCATTCTGCACCTTAAATTTCAGTCTGGCTCATTTAAAAGTCCCAATGTTACATTTACTTTTTCTGAGAGAAGATGAATTTACCAGAAAAGTGTTTTTTATTTTATTTCTTTTACTATGAACTCAGACAGAACCTCAGGAAGTTTAGTTTTTTATTATTATTTAAGATATGTACTTGGATGTTTTTCTATAGCTGACCTTTCCTTAGCAAATTACAGCCATATATTAAATATATTATCCTGAGTGTTTTTCAGTAAAAAACAAAAGTAGCGTAATCCTGCATTTCATTTGCTGACTATGTATATGTGTCCAAAAGAAGCTCAGAGAGTAAAAAGAAAGGTTATTAGTTCATAACAGAGGACACTGAAGCAAAGGGGAAATGTGTGATCCAAACAAGACCGATGTGACACAAGTTTTTAAAACATATGACCAGGCTCAGCAGTTCAAATGTTTATGAACACTATACAAAAGAATTGCTATTTAAAGTGTTAATGTGTGTGTATATGCTTGTGTGTCTTGCAGGAATGTGTATAAAGACCTGCGTCAGATTGAGCTGGCGTGTGACACTCAGGAGGACGTCGACAGCTGGAAGGCTTCGTTCCTCAGAGCTGGTGTTTACCCAGAGAAAGACCAGGTACACGAGAGTGTCCTCACGTGTCGAATGCTATTAGGACTCCAGCTTTTTTTTATCTTCTTTTAAATATGGCAGAGGGGTATTTAAAGTTACACAACACTCCCTGTTTTTATTATTAGGTACACCTATACAAACTAATGCAGTCTGGCGCAACAGCTCTGCTACATTAATGGCAAGTTTATATTCAAAATGTTTGTACATTTATCAGACGCTTTTGTCCAAAACGACTTCTAGTAATTCATACATACATTCATACACTGATGGCGGTGGCTGCCATGCAAGGTACCGACCAGCACATCAGGAGCAGTTTGGGGTTCAGTATCTTGCCCAAGGACACTTCGACAGGCAGACCAAAGGAATCGAACAAGACGCTGGCTCCATCCCTGACACACAGCCGTGGTAAATGGGGTTGACAAATCATCAGAAGTACTTCTCAGTATAATGTAGTCCAGCTCAACAACAACGTCAGTAACAGAGATATGTTAAATGAATCCCTCACTGACACTCTAAATCAGAGCTGAACATTATTATCTAAATAAAGGTGGAGTTTATGGTGGAACAGTTGTGTTGGATTGCATTAGATTGCACAGGTGTACAAAATAAAGTTGCCAGTCCCGATCTGTTCACCGGAGAGTGTGGTCACCTGCTCATATACCTATCAGGGTAAGATTAGTTTGTGGACAAATTTTTGACCTCCATTCTACATTTTCACCCAGTAACACAACCACAGTGTGTGCAACAGCTCTCTCAGCTCACGGCCCTGCTGGTCTAGGATGCAAACTGGGAGTCCAACATCCAGGCCAAAGTTGATGTGTCTTTAAGGTGCACGATGTGGTTCTCAGGGAAGACATTTAAATGAGAAGAGAAGTATCTTCCCTGACTGATTTTTTATTTTTATTTTTTTCATAAACACAATAAATAAACAAACTCAATTTGTGTTCATGACTGAATGAACAAACTGAGCTTAAAGTGATAGTCGGGGTATTTTGATGTCAGGATGTGTGAGCTTATCTGTATTCAGTCTATTTCCTGTAGTAGATCATTATCAGCCCTGCCCTGCTTCCTGCTGTTGCTACGCGCAGCAGGAAGCAGGGCATTGTACTGCTGTAAACCGTACCAGCAGCAAGACGTATTTTAGCCACCTAAAATAAGTCTCACCTATAAAAACATATATCTGTTGAAGTGTTTATCTAATGATTCAAACAGCGTATTCCTTTGGCACTACATTTGGCTTGTGTGTAGGAATAGGGAAGTTGCACGGTTGAGGGAATGTTGTGCCAAAGAAAAAGGTTGTTTGACCGTAATCAGAAAAGGTCAAACTCAATCTGAGGGGGGGGAAAAAATGGTGTGCCTTTAACGAACCTCTGTTTCTGTCTTGGTCTCCTCCAGCCTGAGAGTGAAGATGCGATGAATCCTAGCGACACCGTGTCCATGGACCCGCAGCTGGAACGGCAGGTGGAGACCATCCGCAACCTCGTTGACTCGTACATCGGCATCGTCAACAAATCCATCAGAGACCTCATGCCCAAGACCATCATGCACCTCATGATCAACAGTGTATGTTTTTCGTTAGTCACGCTCAACTTTAAATGTGCTGAGATCTGAAGTATGTCAGCATACCTGATGAATCCTTTCCCTTTACCCTCTGCTGTCTCCAGGCGAAGGACTTCATCCACTCTGAGCTGCTGGCCTACCTGTACTCAGCCGCAGACCAGGGCAGTCTGATGGAGGAGTCGGCAGAGCAGGCCCAGAGGAGAGACGAGATGCTGAGGATGTATCACGCTCTGAAAGAGGCCCTGGTCCTCATCGGAGACATCAGCACCACCACTGTTTCTGTCCCCCTGCCTCCACCTGTAGACGACAGCTGGATCGCCAAGGAGCCAAGGTAACAAACATGAATATGAGTGAGTGCGTTTATATGCACAATTGTAACCTGTTTTTTGGAACATCCAGGTTATGTTTTGCGCATGCAAACCTGGATATAGAAACCAGGATGCTGTGGCATGTAAACAACTCATCTAAGTCTCTGAACCATCTCATAGTGGCTGATGTGTTGAGAAATCAAGAGACGCCAGCAGGCAGATGATCAGGAACCTTGATACTGTTATGATCATTTAAGCAGGGAGATGAATAACCATGTTTCTCAAGTTCCATTTAAACACCATATCCTGCATATGATAAAAAAAAAAAAAAAGATTCTTAAGCACATGTAAACACAGGTAACCTGGGATCTGCATATCTGTGTGAACTGTATGTGGGCCAACAACGAAGGTAATTTAGAAACAGTGTCACCATAACATAGTTTGTCCAGCAGAGAGCACTGAAGAGTTGTGAAAGGAAGGTCCTTAATATAGGTGTCATGGTGCCTGGCAATAATGTTCTCCTTTGTTCTTACTGACATAAAAAAAATACAATTCTGCAGATCAGGGTATCACAGAGGGTGCATCTTATCCGGACCAAAGTTACATCTAAGACTATACTCATTGTTCCTCTGCCTGAATTCTGCATCACCCTCTACAATAAGGCATTATAACCAATTGATAAAAAATGCCAAATTAACAAGGAGACCCAAATAATTAAGAATTTGTCATTGACAGCATTTCACGGAGACTAACAAGCTTCCCCTATCTCAGCAACTCACAAAATTGAGCAATTTTATAAGGGAGTCTGGGGGAATTTCTCCCCTTCATCTCTGTGCTGCTGTTCACTGTGGTTGATGTGGTTGCTTTGACTTATAATATCGGTGTTACGTTTGTAGACTGCTGTGGTGCAAAACCTTTCAAAGCCTTTTGAATGAATACGAAAAACATAAATGTCGTGCACCATTTACAGTGACGTCATTATATACTGACCCCTCAGCACCGCCAACTGTGCCTGTATTCCCAAGTCCCAGTTTAACTGTTCTGCCACCTGATGCCCATAAATGAAATATTATGTGATTGTATTTAAGGATGTAATCCCAATTATAATCTTCTTTTGGCTTATCAAAATAAATATGAAACCTCTTAAAGATCTCTAAGAAGATTGATTTCCCCCAGTTTTCCATATTCTTCTTATAAATGAACTATTAATTATGATCAGAATGTCTAAACATATGACAGCAACATGAACAACTGAACAAATTCACATTTAAATGGCTCTATTTTGATATCAATACTAAATTGTCCACAGATAAATGAGGGTATGATGTCATTAAAATGGGCGACATCTCTATTCTAAGTACCCTCCTCTTTCTCTGTGTCAGTCCTCCACCGGCGTCCCGTGCTGCGGCAGCCACAGCGGCTCCTCCTGGCCGGCCCCCCGCAGTGAGGGGTCCCACCCCGGGCCCTCCGCCCCCCCTTAACCCATCGCCAGCTTTCGGGGCCCCGCCGGTACCGTCTCGACCCGGCCCTGGGCAAGCGGCCTACGCAGGCGATCCCAACTCTGGTTCTGTGCCTCTCATCCCCTCAAGGCCGGCCCGCGTGCCTCCTGCACTGCCACCAGGGATTCCCAGGTAATATCACACACAAACACACATACACACACAAACAACCTGACACCTTCATTCATGGCTTTGGTACTGGTGGAAGACTGCTGGTGACGGGTTGTACTGTACATTCTGGCTTTTGGTGGTTTGGGAGTCATTGGCGCATGATTATCTGATGATGTTTTGCCTTGCATGTTTCTTCTCTCCCTCCCCCCCCTCCCCCAATTCTTCCCCCCCTGTCTTCCTGCAGCAGAAGACCTCCGGCTGCTCCCAACCGACCCACTATCATACGTCCTTCAGAGCCCTCCCTGCTTGACTAGAAACACACACACACACATAAGAAAACACTCTTCTTTTTGTTTACACTTTTGTATTACTCTTATTCCTTTTATTCCCTGTATATTCCTTTAACTACAAACTTTGTCCTACTGTAACTGGTAATCTGATGCTGTTTCAGTCTGTGCGTTTCAGAAGCATTATGTATGTAATTTTGATTTTAAGTGTAGGTAGCTCTTTTTTTAACAAAGTATATGATGAAATATTCTGCATTCAGTATTATAAAAAGGGATACATTTGATGATTTAATTGACTTAAAGGTTATGAACCAGCAGGTCGTCTTTGAATTTTGCTTGTTTCATTTGAAATGAAATGTGTCTCAAAAACAATGTATGATTCTTAACTTTTATATAATGGAAGAAAACACGTTGAGGAGTAATTGTTTTGTGAGTCGTACGCTTGCTAACATTTTGTCAGTAATCTTACACACTAAGCACCTCATTAAGTAAGCAGCACTTTTAAATAGAGTCCTTTCTTGCTTCATTGTTGGTATTTTCCCATTTTCAAAATCAGCCTTCAGATGAGCTTATTGGAAATTAGACTGATTAAATGGAATTTGTACGCCGCAGTATTTTGGCTAATTACGTTTTATGAAGTGTAGCGCAGTTAATGTCAGAGTGACCTCCCACCACTGCACATGGTGAAATTCGCATCCAAGTGCCTTGAGCGAAAATGGTCTTCAAAGTATTCATTATCATCTTAAAAAGCCATAACTAGAAACAATGGTTGTTTAATAAAATGGGCTCTCTTTCAGAAGGTGTACACAGTGACGGACTGAATAAAAGAGTAAAAGAAGAAGGTGTGGTGGCCGCCGTTTGTTCTTGCTCATTCATTCTTTGCTCCGTTTATCCTCTTACATTCTTATGCACCAAGCCTTCCTTTGTTTTTGTTTTTTTTTGACCTCCTCTCTTGTCGCATCTGTTGTTCAATCTGCCGTCTCCACGCACAGACCGTAAACATGTGCTACGCGTACTTCCTGTCACTGTATGATGCTGCGAGCGTACAGTTCAGTGAATCCAGGTCGAGACCCCTTGACTTGCAGGATAGTCAAAAGGAGACGGCTGTGCAGAACAGAAACGTCTCACTTTTTCTGTGTGCAGCCTAGCACGTCCGTCGTACCTTACTGTATGATGGAGCTGTCAGTTACCATGGTAACCACGGTTGCCAGTGGCAACAGCAGATAGTGTTGCTCACTGCTTTCGCGCTGCTCGGCAGGAATGAATAAAGGTATGCAGTCCCACTCCTCTGTTCTCGAGATCTTTCCTTTCTCTGTTGTGTCTGTCAGCTGTGGGAGTTACAGATGCATCATGATCAGAAACTGGCTGGAAATCTTTTCACGGTCTTCTTCTCACACAGGCGACCTCCACAAGTCCCCTCTCGTCCCAACCACTGGTGAAGGAAACTCAGGTGTCGAGCACTCTGACTTGGACTCACTTGCACTCGGCTTAAGAGGTTCAGATGTACCACAGAGTTTCTGTAGCTGTTGCCTGAAACTGTTTATGCTCTGTTTTTATTGGACATTCATGGAAATACAAGATTCAGAAATAATTGGGATCAATCCTGTCAGATGGTTATGGCTGGACTAAAGCTGATAGCCTTCGTGATCTTGCTGCAAATAATGAAATAAGACAAAAGTACTGATAACCTCTGTACATACACACGTTATTCCATCTGTAAAGCGACCTCGGGTTCCATGAAAGGCGCTATATTAAATGTATTATCATGATTATTATTATTACTACATACAGGTATGTTGTTAACCTTACAGAGTATTGCTGATGTTTAATAAAGACTGAAGATCAATGATCACTCACTTGTATTATAAGAACTACTGATACATCCCCCCTTGAAATGTTTGTCAACCTTGAGTGAGGCAGGATGAGTCAACTGGTAAACAAGAAAATAGTCCAGAGATACTGTACACTATATTATGAGGTCCTCCTTTAAAGGTTCAGTATGTAAGAATTGGCTCTGTTCAGTTCATACTCCAAACAAACAGGGGGCAGCATATCACCAATGTCATTGGCCATTAGCTAGTAATCTCTTTTAACTGTGCAGCTAGCAGTCATATAAGCCGACGGGTAGACTCAGATCACAGGGGATCGTTGATGTTGTTAAAATCAGGCTCTTGAAGTACATTGTAGGTAGGGGCTAGCCAGTTAGCATGCGAACTACAGTAGATATTCCATCAGTGCAATATAAAAGTCAAAACTGTTATTTCTACGCAATCTGTCGATAATTCAGGTGGGTTTTTTTATGTTTTAAACAGAAAATCTTGCATGTTGCACCTTTAAGATTGAGGAACCTCTTTTACTACATAATTTTTCTTATACTGCCCAATACGGTACAATGTGCAGTACGTACACTGTGCACATACCTACCACATACAACATAACTTTGTAATTTGAGCAAATTGTCTCTTTTAGATTATTTTAGATTACTATGTACTACATGTTATTACATTGCAGCAGGTGCAGTAAATTCATGCTGATCCTATGTGGATCTGACCAAATTTTACCTGGTACGAGCTCCATGTCTGACAATTTCAAAGTTGTTTTCGTTAAGGTCAGACATTAGGGGGAGCTACATCAGCAGAAATAAAGTGTCTCTCCAAGTGTGGTCTCCTGATTGTGGTGCTAAGAAAGAACAACGCTGAGGTTTGTCATAACTCACAAGTTACAGAAAGCTGCATTTGAGCTGTGATGGAGTCTGTTCAATTCTGATTAGTCACTGTGTGTTTTTGATAGAAGTCCAGTGAACATGAGAGCCATACGTACACAGAACACATTTAAAAAGATGATTTTTTTTTTTTTTACCAGTTTTTATTTTACAAAGAAAAATCACCTCAAACAAAGTATCTTGTGTGTAAAAAAAAATGCATTTATTCATATCAATAACTCCCATGAAAACCTGATTTTTTAATAATTCTGTAGCACATGTAATGCAAATCTGTCCTTGGTAAAAAAAACAAAAAAAACAAAACCCAAACACTCAGTGGCTGACTGAGCAGAATCAAAATGTCACATTCTGTTAACACAAACACATCTGGATGAAAAGAAAAAGCAAGTTTGTTCGTGTATAACTAAAACCAGAAACATACAAACACACATTTAACAGTCAGTATGTTCACACTGAATATTTGTACTTATTACATATTTGTCTGAGTACTGACACATGTACACTATTGGCAATCGTACTGGAAAATCATCCCTTGTTCCTACTCTACATTCTCATTTGTCAACTTGTCAGCTTGGACCTGAACTGGCACAATAAAATAATCAGTAACGTCACGGCTGTAACT
The DNA here is from genome assembly GCF_900880675.1 of Sparus aurata. Taxonomy (NCBI): domain Eukaryota; kingdom Metazoa; phylum Chordata; class Actinopteri; order Spariformes; family Sparidae; genus Sparus; species Sparus aurata. Next base: position 27,640,927 of record NC_044187.1, on the reverse strand, counting down.
GAGGAAACACCTGCTCTGATGGATCAAATCACACATATTATGTAAAGACTGTTAACTGTCAGGAAGAAAACATACGCCAACAACACTATTGCACATTGTCATCCCTTGTAAACCGGCAACTAGGAGTTCTGTGGATCGGCTACTGAGTTGTGTCATATTACCCACCTTTAAAGGTCATTTTCAATTTTAATGAAAAATTCCAAACACCTCTTGTCAGTTTCAGAAATGTACCACAGCAGTTTATACTACAACATGTATTGTTCTGTCTATGTAGGCAGTGCCTTTCGAAAGGTATTTCCTCACTGTTTTGTGGGAAGATTTGACATTAAAGGCACTGAATGAAATGAAACGACTTCAACTTCCTCAATTTGTTCCTAATACGTTTACCCTTCGAGGTCCACTTAGATTTAATTATTGCTCACAAACTGATGTAAAACAACACGTTAGGAGTAAAAAAAAAAAAAGATCCATTAAATTGATTTTGAATGCCGGAGTGGACGCAGACAAAATTTAAAAATAATGGATCGTAATCTGAATGGGTAGCCAGCTCAACATCTCGATTATTCGGTTTCCCCGGCTGCCTCTAAGTGCAGACCCGCCGCTTATCGTCGAACAGCTTACGTACAGTGTAGACCTGCGGGAGGAATGAACACAGGCATCAAACTATGTGACAGATTAATATATGAACTCACTCCTCAAACGTTTGGCCCTTGAATCAACAGATTGTGCTGTGTTCAGTGCTCAGTTTACCTGTGTCAGGGCCACACACAGCATCACCAGCACACTGGCACAGGACCAGAACGAGACCCTCCACAGGTTGTCTTCCAGAAGGTTTCGGTCCCGCGCTTCAAACGCCCGCAACACCGTCTGCATCTGCCGGCTGCGCTCCAGGCGTTTGTGCAGAGAGTCCATGGACTCCTGAGGACAGAGCAAGGACAGCTTTAGAGATTTAAAATAAGTGATGGCTGTAATGACAGAGCTGGGTGAGTGAGAGATGGAGGAAGTAAAATGACTTGAGGGTCACAATAGTCACAAATGTACAATGAGTTTTGAACTGTTGTACGACCCAGCGTTCACATCTTCTGCTGAAATATTTTGATTGTGGCTTATCGCAGATATATCGGCGTATATGTTGTCTGATATCACAGAGGTAAATAACAATAAAATGAATTGCTCAACTGTAAATGTGTTTTTATTACCACATCTAGCCTGAAAATTGAGTAGTGGTGAGGCTTTACTAATACGTATTAAAACTTTTGGAATTAGTCCGGTGGGTCACCTCAGCTGGCAGCCCCCCACATGGACTGTAATGTGCTGCGACTTCATCCATGTATTTACTGTCTGTAATGTTTAAATTAAGGTTGTTTTACCTTGATGAAATTACAGTGTCCGTAAAAGTATTTTTAGACATCCTCACACAAGATATGTAAAGCAGGGCCCAGATGTGAAAGTACTGGGATTCCCCTTTAACTCATCCTCTGTTGAGCACAGTGGCTGCCTGACACAAAATACCCATCAGAACAGGATTTAGCAGATGTATTTTTCTATGTAAATATTAATTTTGTGCTAAACCAATTTATTATAACTGCCTGTCCAATTTGCAGAGCAGCTTACGTTTCCAGCTGGTGTTAGCCAGTGATGAAAATACTGTACCTTAGTAAAAGTTTTGAGGTACTTGTACTTTACTTGAGTATTTCCATTTTCTGCTACTTTATACTTTCACCCCACAAATATTGTACATTTACTTCGCTACATTTATTTAATAACTTTAGTTACTAGTTTTGCAGATTGCAGTCTGCATCAGAGCAGAAGCACAGCAAATGTTTTTAGGTTTTTCATTTCATCAGCAATTGGATTTAGGGATGCACCTTTTTAATTTTTTTTATGACCGATAACTGACGCTCATTAACCGAAATAATTAATAACCGTTATTACACGGCTCTTCTTAATGCTGCAAAAAAGTACTCCCATGCCACTAGTATGGATGAGTTTCACATTAACTTTAATATTTTTGGTAAATACGGTATTGATATAGTGACATGTAATTGTCACATAGCTCTCTGTTGTGAGCGCGGTCCAGCAGTCCGTTGTAATAGCCACGAACTTAGTACTTGCAAGTTGCGTTTTCAGTTCTTTTTTCCTCTCCTCAAAACGAGCCTCTAATCGACGGGTAATGGTCGGTCTTGATGGAATTTGGTAATTAGGCTCGACATAGCCCAGTAGCTCCTGAAACCTGTCGCCACTGACCACGCTGATACGCAAAATGTCTTTTTCCACCATTAAACGAATTTTCTGTGTGATCTCCTCAGACCGCCGCGCGTCATATCTTCTCCCTGCCATCATGGAGGGCAAAGTTTGCTGTGATGGTCCTCCATCATTTGATCCTGGATGTTTGCTTCGCAAGTGGTACTGCATTGTACTGGTACTGCTTGAATATTTCAGTGCTGTACTGCATAGTTTGCAAATAACCTCATCTCCTTTTCGGTCGAAATTGTCCCACACAGAACTCCTTTTTGCTCGCTTCATTTTTGCTGTGAAGTGGGCTGTGGCGGAAAGCACGTAAAGGTACTTGTTGCACGTGTGGCACCCGTAATATTTTAACACCATATCTTTACTTTGACTCAAGTATGACTGTTGAGTACTTCTTAATCCATTGGTGTGTTAGCAGCTTTAAAAGTAGTCACGTACTAGTTGAAGGTTAGGTCATGGTTATTCTACATTTTCCCTATTGTCAGCAGATCCAGTGAGAAGACCAAAACCACAAAAACCACAAGTACGTTGGTGCGTCTTTCAAAACATTCCCACTTCCCTATCCGTTGAACAGTCAGATTCTCAGAAGGCTTCAAATACCGCAGGATGTTCTAATACTTCAAAATCAGTTTCTTTAAATCATTTCGAAAGACTTCGAGAGAGTATGACTTAGGGGTGGTGAAAAAAATCAATAATCGATTAATCGTGATTATAATATTGACGATTATGAATTGATTAAGATCGATTTAATTTTTTTATTTAATTTTTTTTTAAAATAGAAACTGGAGTACTCCTCTTACTGGTTTCCACTAGATGGTCCACAGTCTGGAGCCAAGATATGTTATTCCATCCCGGAGCTTTTTCACACTTAAATTGATTCCAAATCTTTACAAGGAGACAAAGCTTTCCGTGCGAGAGTCCCTCAACTCTGCTCACAGGGCTGCCTGGACATCCAGAGCTACAGTCTCATATGTGACCGTTACAGCTCATTATGTCAGCAGTTAATGGAAGCTAATGTCCTACGTACTTCAGACGAGAGCTATGGATGATAGCCACACAAGCACAAATATGTGTGAGTTTCTCAAAGCAATGGCAGACGAATGGGGAATAGAGAAACACGACCTGGTTCTCGTCATGTACAATGCTTCTGGCGTGAGTCCAGCTGCTGAGCTTGGCAACTTTTCTTTTAACAGTGAGACAGTGTGAGACTCATTTAAAACAAAGTAAAAAATAATAATTTGGATATTACAGTTACACTATACAATGTTGAAGGTGCTGTGAGGTGTTACTCAAAAGAGAAGTAAAATAATTCAGCAGCTGACTGATGTTAAATGGAAGATCAATAATCGTTAATAATTGAAAATCGAATCGATAATCGTTAATAATCGAAAATCGATTTGTAATCGAATCGAGACTTCAATAATCGGAATCGAATCGAATCGGGAAATTGGGCTGATTAACCACCCCTAGTATGACTGGGGTGTTGGTGCTTAAAACTGATATCTTTGGATGCCTGGCTTGTACTGCACTCTGTTAATTGGGATGACACATATTTGTAACGCTATCTATGTTTTGTTTTCAATCTGTTTATAATTACTTGTTTTTATCTTGTGCTGCTGTCTGTCCTGGCAAGTGCTCCCTCGATGAAGAGACTTTTCATCTCAATAGGATTGATCCTAGTTAGTTAAAGTTCAAGAATGAAGGCTGAAAATAATCATCCAGCAGACTATTTTGAAGATATAAATAATAATACGTTCCGGAGGCAAAGACAAATATAATCCAGAGGAAAAGTTGCTTCATTCTATTCCTGTTTGATTAAAACATAAGAAACCCGACCTGGGTTGCACCCACACAACAAACCTGCTACATCAATCTCTCCTCTTCTCCCCTGGAGGTTGTGCAGACACTGGTTGAGCTTATTTGTGCAAACACCAGAGGTTTATCGCGGCCTCACCCCAAAAACAAGCATCTCACCCGGATGTCCTCCAGTTTGTACTCCAGAAGGCTTCCATCCGGCTCCTCTAATCCGGCCCACTCTTCATCTCCACCCACATCTCCTCCTTGGCCCTCGAGGATAATCTCGAAGAACACCATCTTCTCTGAGAAGCGGCTGAAGCTGTTGTCAAAGCAAATTTGATAGTCTCCCTCCTGCGTTGGCTCCACCCTTGAAAAAAAGGAAGTGAAGTTAAAGATTAAAAACAGGTTGAACGCCACCTGGGCAGAAACATGATGCGTGATGTAGCACTTACACATGGACTCCGTCGGAGCGTCGACTCTCGGTGATGATCTGGATGCCTTCTGGAGAGAGGATGGTGAAGTCCACATCCATACCAGCGCCTGCTATCACCTGGACGTGCACACACAGACACACACACACACACACAGACACACAAGCTCACAAATGATGAAGTCAACCATTTTCTGCAATTTGCTTTTCTAGATAGTGACAGTTGGAACAAAGACAGGAAGCACTGTATGTGAAGAGAAACACTTACATGGTGTGAGTCTCAACCAGGCTGCGAGGACATTTTCAGAGAGATTACATGGGCCTTTCATGAGAGAGACTGCTGTCGTTGCTTGGATCGAGACTCTCCCACTAAACAAACAAACTGCTGACTGGCAGAACTTAACATGGCTTTACATAGATCATGTACATGGTGTTGCACAGTTTAGAGAGTAGTACAGCTGAAATGATCAGTCAAACAATTGATGAGCAACAATTATGATAATAATCACTGAAGTATTTTATTTTTGGCCAGAATGTCCAAATTTCACTAGCTCCAGCGTGTCTAATGTGTGAATATATGCTTATTTTTCATCAGGCCTCTGTGATAGTCCATTTACTCTCTTCGGATTTTAGACGGAGCAAGAAATGTGACATTGTGATGGTCATTTTTAACTATTATTGTAATGTAGTTGGACATAAGGATATCAGCCTCCGCCTGCCAGTAGCAAAAACAAGCACATTTAGTGGATGTACTTCCTTAAGGGTTATGAGCCACTGTTACAGCTGCTGACTGAGCAGATCTATTGGATGAATTCCAGAAGTGTTTGTACTTTTTAGTCATCTTCACACAAGATATGTAAAGCAGCACCCAGGTGTGAAAGTACTGGGATTCCCCTTTAACACATCCTCTGCTGAGCACAGTGGCTATTAATACCTGCCTGACACAAATTACCCGTCAGGACAAAATTCAGCGGATGTGTTCTCTGTGTGAATTTACATTTTGTGTTTAACTAATTCATTATAACTGCCCAACTGATTTGCAGAGCAGCTTATGTTTCCAGCTGGTGTAAGTCAGTGATGAAATGTAATTCAGTGTATTTACTCAAGTACTGTACCTAAGTACAATTTTGAGTTTCATGTACTTTACTTGAGTTTTTCTATTTCTTGCTACTTTATATAAACTTCCACACCACCTCATTTTGGAGAATAATATTGTACTTTTACTTCACTACATTTATTTGATAACTTTTAGTTACTAGTTAGTTTGGAGATTGCAGTCTGCATCAGAGCCAAAGTAGTGCATTTTTAAATGTATTTAGATCTGAATGATACAGCAAAAAATATCATATTGTGCCTATTTTGAAAGACATTGTGATATGGGTCACAATTTTTGTGGGAGATGTATTTTCACTCACAATGTAAACACACACACATACATACATACATACATACACATATATATGTATACACATATATACATACACACATATAAATACATGCATATTATATACCATTTTAAAAGGTCTAAAGGTATGTTGTGGGACATTTGACCTTTATCAAAAAATGCAGCTCCTGTGATCTAAATATTGCTCTTGGCCATATTTCATTTTCAGGAGCATATGAAGTAACTGTTCAGTCCTGCTGCTGAATGCATATTGGCAATCATTTGTATTAGTAGCAGCCCCAGACCACTTTTTCCCTCAGCAGCCAGAGCTCCTGTGGCTCTGAGGCAGCTGTTCAAGCTAACTCAGTGAAGTGTTCAGTAAACCCTGATGAGTGTGCAGATTAACACTGTGACTGATGCAACACTGTAAAACGGGAATTCCACTGGTTGCATGTACGTTGCGGAACGGCTCCGCTACGGCACAGTTTTGCCATGCTCTTGACCTAGAATAGCTATATCTGGTCGTTGAATCATTATCAGACAACAGACATGTTACATGGGGATTTGTCTCTGCTCTGTCCTTGTGTGCGCCGGGCCAGGACCTGTTCAGGAACATCCTGTCGGATGACCCGAGGCTACCAGGATCTGAGCCTGCCACACATAATTTACAGTGACTCATTTACTATGAGAAACGTGTGGCGTATTATCTCATTTCCTGTGGTAATTTTGTTATCGCTGATCTTTCTAAGAGCCTTTCGTCTGTTTCGGGAAGGATCTCATTCAGTGCGATCTTGCGCAGAACTCGCCAGATAAAGTTTGACTTGACGTTATGGATTTTTACCACAGTGCATCGCCGTTTGAGGAAAATGTGAAATTCAGTGTGAGCTTTGTCGCGTTCACTCCCATGACATGAAGTTAACACAGAAGTGCTGATATGATCTTACAGCTGTAGTTTTAATGTTGAAATGTAAAAATATGCGTTGCGCAGAGGACTCCCAGCATGTCAGCTAGCTAACGGAGTAACGGTTGTGGTGACTGCTAGCCAACAACATCGTATTCCCGTCTCGCTGCTGTACACCTTTAACAGGTAGTATGCACGTGTGAACACAGTTAGTGCTTATGTCTGCTGACTACACACAGTTACCTGATATTCGACCTCCATCGTACCATTCTTCGCTGCAGTCTGAAAGAAACACTCGGATCTTCCGGCTGGCAACAGAAACGTGAACTCGCTGTCCAGGCTCTGTCCGAAACAGCTCACAGAGCCTAAACACCACCCGAACAACACAGCGAAGACGAACAGCCGTCCTCTGCCCCCCTCTTTCCTCCAAAGACGCTCCATGGTGAAGATATTCCCAAACACAGGGCTATCTAAGTTCAGCCATCTCTTTCGCATCCCTCTTCCGCAGCAGAACTTTGCGATGCTGTGATTGGGTGGAGGCACCCGAACGAGGGCAAGGCCGCGGACCAATCAGAGGAGGAAGAGTAGCAAAGTTTGTCCAATCACTGCAGGTCTGAGGTTTTCCCCTCAGGACCATCCGAACCGCTGCAGCTACTGTGTGACCCTGCTTTATATCCTGGTGATAGTAATGCCATGGTAATGATAAACGTTATACATAAAGCACTTTGCTTCACTTTTCTTCTTCAAATGTTAGTTGATCATTTACTCATAATCTTTTTTTTGATAAGTAAACTTGTTAATTCTAATAACTTTTGGGTCGCCAGTTTGTGAAAAATCTTGCTGCTTGCTGGAGATTTAAAGGGTCACTTTGCACATTTAAGTGTGATCAGTGGTCTTGGCGACTATTAGTGCATATGTGAAAAAAAAGGCTTTTTTTGGCGCCAGAAGAAGTTGCATGTAATCTGATAAATATCCGCCAGTGATGTCACTCAGTGGGTAGTTGCATTGTGGGTAATGTGGACACCAGATTTTGAAATAGTCCACTGAACTCAAAAAAGTTCACCTTTTTTAATATCCATTCTTCCTTTTTGAAAAAAAACAAACAAAACTGGTGCCTACATTACCCACAATGCAACTTAGCAACTGAGGGACATCACTGGGGGACAGCTATAAGATTGCATGCAGCTTTCTCTTTAATTATGAAACTAGATCTTTTGTAGTTACAGAGCAGCTGGGCAGAAACAGTTTAAAATGTTGAACTTTAAAACTTGCCATTTGATGTTTTCATGGTCAACAACAGTACATAAAGAAATACAGGAAAAGAAGGCCAGGCAAGTTTATTCGTATAGCACAATTCATACACAAGGCAGCCCAAAGTGCTTTATGGGGCCATACCATTAAAATACATTCAAATTGCATTTAAAACTCATTTAAAACAAGTAGGAAGCCATCAAGACACAACACATTAAAACAAGTTAAAAAATAGGAAATTAGGCCGAAATTGAATAGGTCTAAAAGAGCCGAGACTAAAGAATAAAAATTGCTTCAGTGAAAGGCTGCGGCAAACAATATGGTCTTCAGCCTTGATTCAAGAGATGTTAGAGTTGGGGTGGACCTGTAGTTTTCTGGGAGTTTGTTCCAGATATGTGGCGTATAATAACTAAGTGCTGCTTCTCCATGTTTAGTTTTGACAGACAGTAGGGACAGAAAGCAGATTAGAGGTCTAGATGGTTCATAACGTAGCAGCAGATCAGAAATGTGTTTTGGCCCTAAACCATTCAGTGCTTTATTAACCAATAGTGGAATTTTTCAAATCTATTCTTTGACAGGACTTGTTAGGACTCGAGCAGCAGCGTTCTGAATCAGCGGCAGCTGTCCGGTGTTTTTTTTAGAGAGTCCTGTAAAGACAGTTACAGTAGTCAAGTCCGCTGAAGATAAATGCATGAACAAGTTTTTCCAGATCCTACTGAGAAATAAATCCTTTAATCCTTTATATTTCTTAAGGTGATAGTAATGTAATGTAATTGTCTTAGTGAGGCTGCTGAATGTCCATGACTAAACCAAGATTTTTGGCTCGGTTTGTAGTTTTCAGCATTACAGATTGAAGCTGAGCAGAAACTGTTAGTTGTTCTTCCTTGGCTCCAAAAACAATTTTTTTTTTCAGTGTGATCTGTGTTTAACTAAAGAAAACTCTGACACATCCATCATTGATTTGTTCAGTACATCCACTCAGTGTTCCAATCAGATGATAGTAGGTTATGTAAATGTGTAAGTGATCTGCATAACTTTACTAACATATTTTGTTGTTTTCCATTATCTGACTATAGACACAAAGTAGTTCTCTCATCATTTAGATATGATTTCAACCAGTTTAATGCTGTACCGGAGAGTCCCACCCAGTTTTCCAGTCGGTCCAGTAGTATATTGAGGTCAACCGTATGAAACGCAGCACTGCAATCGACTAATTCCAAGACTCTAATTTTGCCACTGTCTGTGTTTAAATGAATGTTATTGAGGACCTTGACAAGAGAGGTCTCAGTGATGTGATGTGATCAAAATCCTCATTGATGAAATCAAAACAGCCATTTATTATCAGATAATTGTTCAGCTACTGAAAAACAGCTTTTTCAATGATTTTACTTCACATTGGGAGGTTTGATGTGGGCTTATAATTATTCATTACCGATGTGTCTAGGTTGTTCTTCCTCAGAAGTGGTTAATGACTGCAGTTGTCATGACTTGTGGGAAGACGGCTTAGAGAAACCACATGTTGACAATGTGGAGTCATGCACTCTGAAACTTTTTTGAAGAACCCTGCTGGTAATATATCAAGGCAGCAGGAGGAAGTATCAAAAGCTGTATTATGTCTTGCAGGTTTTTGTCATTGATTGGATCAAATTGAGTCATGGTAATTGAGTTGATTTTAGGTGAACGCATGACCAACACACCTCCTGTACCTGGTACCATGGCACTGACCCATTGTCTACTTTTTTATTTTGGTAGTGAAAAAGGATGCAAATTCATTAGCTAGTTCATAGGTAGATGTTCAGAGGCTACTAGCACAGGAGGGTTTTTTAGCCTGTCGTCAGTAGCAAACAGGGCACGTGCATTATTGTTGTTTTGGAGGATGATGTCGTAGAAGTACAGCCTTTGTCTTTGTCCCTTTCAAATACAAAAATGTAAAGTCTTTCTTTCTAAATGTCAAAATGAACCTGGCGATTTGTTTTCCGCCACCTGTGCTCAGCTTTCTACATTTCTTTTTTTCCCCATTTTGACCAGTGTGGCATTTCTCCAAGGAGATTTTTTCTTACTTAGAAACCACCTTCACTTTAGTGGGTGCAATGGTGTCAATAACATTTGTAATTTTAGAACTGAAATAATGTACAAGGTCATTGACAGAGAACCTGGTGAGCGGAGGTGTGGAAGAGAAATCCTGAATAAATGTCACTGGTGTTTTCACTAATGTAGTGTTTTGAGACGACGTAAGATACATCACTCTCAAATTAAACACAGTGATGATCAGAGAGTGCAAAACCAGATACAAGAACCTTAGAAATGTTCAGACCCTTGGAGATAATCAAGTCTAGGATGTGGCCCCTGTTGTGTGTGGGCTGCGTCACAGTCTGAGTGAGTCCATAGTTATCAAGGACTCAAGGCCCTCTGTCCTCAGGTTATTTAACATGGGTGTTTAAGTCACCAACAACTAACACACAATCCCAGTCATAGCAGATAAGAGACAGTAGCTCAGAAAAGTCATCAAAAAAGTCTGTACCGTCTTTAGGTGGCCTATAAATAGTTGGAAATATACCAGGCCTGAGGAAGATGAGTTTACTGAAGAAACAGAATGCTAACACCTCCTCATTCTCTAGGCATTCTGGTCTCACTTATCAAAAAGAAGTTTGGAGGGCTTGATTCAGTGTGACCAGCTGCACTGTTATCTTGGTCTAACCAAGTTCAAGTTAAAAACATAAAATCAAGATTGTGTTTGATGTTAAAATCATGTATTTAAAAAGATGTTCCCGTCAGAGACCTGATGAAGCTAAATTTAGTGAGTAAAAAACAACTGTGCAATTGTGACAGTTTGTGGCTGATGAGGAATGGGCATCAAATTTAATAAACTTGCAGATTTAGGGAAGTACTATGTGTTTCTCAGCAAATTCACCATTTTTCTATTACCTGTCAGCACAGGATTTGAGGAGCAGGAGCGGTTCTAGGGGGGGGCCAACAGGGGCCAGTGCCCCCGTAACTCTGAGTCTGGACCCCCCTGTGGCCCCCCTGACAGGGAGTCTGCATTAATAATACAATGACAGATTTCTTGCAATGATTTTGTTCTGACGAGAAAGGCTGAAATAAAGTGTCTCAGCAGTTTACTACCCAATCACAATTGCTGAAATTGTAAACACTGCTTTGTCTGAATGAGGGATTTATCCTTTTTTCCGGGTTGTATGTGCCCCCTAACAAAAAAGCCGGCCCCAACCTGGCCCCCCTATTAAAACTGGTCTAGAACCGCCACTGTTGAGGAGGCAACCTGCACTCCATGGGGCCCCGGCTTTTCTTGGGGGGGAAACATTAATGATATCAGCTTTGTGACCTGGACCCGTCACATATCAGTTCGAGTTAGTTGTATTTTCTACACGGACAGTTTAGGGTCTGCAGGTTGTTACTGAAGGAGCCCGTGACATTAGTAATTTTAAAAGGCCATTAGTCCTTTTCATGTCACAATCAGGTTCAAATGTTTCTCGTACCTTCAAGCTTAACAGTTGAATACAGCAGCTAATGAAAAAATTATCAAAACAAACACCAAAGGATTTTAACAGTCATAGGAGCTAATATAACATTTTGAATTGTTGTGTACTGTGTTGTAACTACACCGATAGTATCACACTTTGTTTAATATAGATCCGTATAGACACAGCTGCAAGTAATAGACTTAAGGAATTGTACATTACAAGGAAAGTCTGTAATAACTGTAAAGAACAGTATTTTTTTTATCAATAAAAGATTGTAGTTTTGCAACAAGGTACACGTGCTAACAGGCTCTCAGGCTAATATGCTAGCAACTGGCTAAATGGCCTACAAGTGGTCCAACAAGGTACACATGCTAACATGCTTACAGGCTGACAGGCTTTCATGCTGAAAGCAATATGGTTCAGTTAATGTGAAAACACAGCACATTACTGTAATATTACTATCAATTTACCGTAGTTTGTACATTTACAATAACAGTGGATTCTTATTTATTATTACAATGTGCAATGTAAATACTGTATTTCACTGTATAAACACAACATTTAAGTGTGGCTTTAATCTATATTACTGTAAAATAGTACAATAATTACAGTATACTAAAATTAATTTACTGCAAAAATAAAGGATGTTAAAAGAACACACTAGCTGGCAAATGCAGTGATTTCAGATACTTTCCCAGTAAATAATACAAACAGGGTCAACGGTGTAACCTAACAACTCGGAACCCAAAAATGTCTGAAAAGTACAATGGATCACCAAACTCGGCTTTATTTTGTTTAGGTCCAGTATCAGTCAGAGCTCTGGTATTGTGTATGCAAATTTACTTTAACAGAATGGATTTATTAAAAATGCTATTAGTTACACCTGTTCTGTTCCTAAGCTGCAACTCCTCCTAATAATGACCATGAGAAAATGACTGATTCCCCCAACTGAAAGTTCTTTTTGTGTGTTTGTACTAATGTTAGAAATCCAGAGCCTTATAAGTATTTGCAGAAGACATACAGATACATCAGACTCATGATTTAGATTTAGATTACGTTATAAATGGGCAACAATGAAAAAGGGAAATGTTCAAAAAATAAGAAACACCAAGACAAGAGCAGCCAGATGTGTGTGTGTGTGTTTGTGTGTTTGTGTGTGTGTGTGTGTGTGTGTGTGTGTGTGTATGTGTGTCATCATCAAAGAATTCAGAATGTACACAATGTAGAACTATGTATGTATTCTACATATGTATCTACTATGTGTATTATTCACACAGTAACAGTCACTTCTGGGTTTCCATACATGTGCGGGTTTATCTCTCCGTCTCTCTCTTCATTTAACAAGCAACAACCTCATTGGCCCGCCAAGACCCTAGACTTCCGTCTGTCCTCCCTGAGTCTTTATCTTCACTAAACACCACTCTGTGTGTGCGTGTGTGTGTGTGTGTGACACACCAAGACAAGACACGAGCAGTGTGCGTGCGTGTGGGTGTGTGTGTGTGCGTGCGTGTGCGTGTGTGTTTGAAGCAAGTCAGTAAAAGTGTATGCAGTGTAGTTTCACCATACGAAGTCTGTCACGACAAACTGCCCCCTCCCACAACAAAGAAAAAACCCCAGACTGGTTTCAAATTGCTCTGAGCTCAGAGTTCGAGTTTTGCTTTCAATAAAGCGCAATCATCTCTTTTTTTTAACTCAAACATTTCTGCAGCACTCAGACAGGGAAAGACATAGATTTCTTAGATAAAGACTGGAAAATGAAAGTGTTTCTCAGAATATTTGGGTGAGAGTCATAATGTCACTAAATCTGAGCTGTCCACACTTTTGTAAAGTGGATACATTGGTGGGATGGTGTAAGCATTATCAAACAGGCTAAAGCACATTGTACGTAAAAAAGAGAAATCATAAATGTGTTGCTGAATCACCTATAATAGAAACTATGATGTAAGAAGGGAAGAGTGCAACAGTACTTAAAGGGACAGTAAGCCCCAAAACAAAAATAAGAATATATATATCTCCAATATAATGGAACCAGATGGCACTCGGCTTGTGGTGCTCAAAGCTCCGAAGAAAGACACTGGAGAAACTCAACAGTAATCACTTCCTAGAAATCACAACCTGGTCACTAAAGATCATCCAGATGGTCGAACTTTTTTTCTTTCTACAGAACAACACACACATCAACGCACAGAAGGAAGCGTGTATTTGCTCATGGAGGAGAGGTTCTTGACCAGGCTGACCTCCATCAATATCTCCAAAACTCTTCAGCTTACACCAAAACAGTCACGAGGGATATATAGCACTGCAGGTTAGTGGGCGACAATGTGAGTTTTTAAACACTCTCTTTAAAGTGAGGCAATTCTTGAATTAAGCAGTGACCCCAAACATGGAGTCAGGAACATAGACCCTAAAGTACACCTTCATCGTCAGTTACTGCAAGTTGTTTCCGATGATGAGTTCCAGTCAAGGCAACTTGTTCATCAGAGAATGAATGTTGTTATTGGCAAATGAACAAGCACAAACCAGCTATAACGGTAATACTGAGTAGGCAATGAAGTGCAGTTGAATCAGACTGTGGATGATGACTGCATCCGAGGGCAGCGGTCAAATACATCAAGTACACATGTGAATTTAATTGCCTTTTCCCCCCAAACTAATCCTCCTAGAACCTCTCTGTTGTAATTAACGTCACAATGCATTCTTCTGCATAATCAATGTGGCCAAACTTGACAAAGCAATTGTGCACATTTCTCAGAAACTGCCGCACCCCAAGACAGCTCCAGACACCGACAAAACAAAAAGTGTTAGAGCAGAACATGAGACACGCAGTTTGAAAAACTTGAATAGAGAGGAAGTGTCAGCTGAGGGATGGTAACTATATTCAGCAGTCGTAGGGAGTGTCCCACACACACTCAACGCACATTACTCACTCTCTTTTGCTCTGTATCTTTCTCTCTCTCTGTGCCTCTTCCCCATGTCATCTTCATTTCCTCCTTACATGGGCTGGCTTAAAAGAAAAAAAAGAAGCAATATTAGTGATAGTTGACAGCAGGCGAGCAGACGCAGGAGGTGAGAGAGAGCAGAGATCTGTAACTCGTTGGAGGCGGAGGATTTTCTTCTCTCGGAAGGTGAGACATCTGGAGGAGAGGTCATAATGGAAAGTGGTATCTCAGAGAATGTTATCAATGTTCTTCTTCTCATTAGGTTCTTTTGCATTCAATGTCCCAGAGAAACCTCAGAGGTGTGAATACTGACCTGTGCTGCTGGATGGTTGACTGAACTCTGGAACCAAACATCTTTTGCACATTTAAATCCAAGGTAATTACTTTCTGAACTGCCTTGAACGGTTAATAGGACATTTGGCTTTGATTCAATGGACCGGTTGAGGCTCTCTCTCCTTGTGCGCTTGCAGTAGTCTGAGTATGTTGCAATCACTTTGTTTCCCAGAAGCTGGTTGCATTGCATCTACCCATTGTAAGCAGATGATACAATACTCCTGAGGTCACATCTGTACTTATGCTGACTGTACGTCTCGTGTCTGCTTCTGTCTGCCTGATTGTTATTAGCTTTTTCTAATCTCTCCAATCAACCCAGTGTCACAGTACTTCCTGACATAGTGATAGTTTATGTACAGGGAGCATTGAAAGCTGAGTGTCAAATGTAAAATGTGTGCCTGTGTCCATGAATCAAATGGATTATTATACTTCAATATTTCATGAATTGATTTTTATTAACACATACTGAAATTCATTGTCTTTTCCTCCCTTTTAAGGGGCACTGTGTAGTGTTGGAGATGAAGTCAAGTCAGAATTTACATATTTACAATATTCACAAGGTAATAATACAAACGGTTTTGTCTATAACTGAATAAACAAGCTGATCTCAGAGGAAAACCATGTCTCCAGCACACTGTTTGAAGCTGGAAAGGTGGCATGTAAACAAAGTAAAACAGTCTGAAATTGTGTTGTCGATTAAGGTCAGTTTGTTTATTCAGTTTATTCAGTCATGAAAACAAAGAGATCTTTTGTTTATCAAGGCATAAAAAAAAAAAAAAATCAGTCGATGAAGAACTCTCTCATCTGATTAAAACTAAATAGTGCACCAAACTGTTTTTGTTGCCTCAGCCTAACCACAGGCTTGATGTGATTAGATTCTGGTGTGACAGTCCTGGACTATGCACCCCAACTACCTCCCTGCAGCTCCAGCTTGGATAAAAATGTTGTGTTTCATTCACTCAAAACGTACACTTTCTGAGAGTCAAGAAAACCATTTAAAATCTGCGTCCATGTCCATGAATCCTGCTGATTGGATTTTGTGATGATTTTACCAATTGCCATGGCACCAAGTCTCTCTGATTCACCTAACCCCTCTCTTTCCCTCCCTCGACACATCAGGCCCTTTGTCCTTTAGCCTTCAGACCCCAGGAGGACCAGATCTGGTGTGATGGCTGAGAGTGGTGTGGGTATGTCCCCCCAGGTGTTTGTGGTTGACAGCCAGGCCAACTACGACTCTGTGCTCGGCAGAAAGAAACCGTGGTGGGCGAGAGTGGGCCAAAAGTTTCTTCTGCTGCTGATAGGATTCACCGTGTTGGGACTTGCTGTCGAAGGATGTTTAATCTACAATCTGTATAAAAAAACAGAGGTGAGACTGATGTCGGCATGTCATTTCATGTGAGTATGTGTGAGTGTTTGTGTGTAGGGTTAGGTCTCGGGACTCAGAGCACGTGGAAATTCCTTTTCTCTAGAATTTCCCTGTTTTCTCTACGTCATAACCAGACTCCACACAAGCGGAGAGTTAAAAAACGTTTGTATGTGGGTCATCAATTGCTCTTTAAATGACAGGTCTGTGTCAAATGGACTCTTTCTTTAGTTCTACTTCCCTTTCCTTTTGCTTCCTTCAAGCGCAAACCCCCAGTACAACTTCACTTCTCTAAGACAGTTTCATAATGTTGTAAACACACGCCAGCCCCTCTGTGCTTTACACTCTGCATGTTATGTAATATGACATTTAAAAAATCAAACCTGAGAGAAAGTGCAATGCCATGTTCTATTGGGAGTAACAAAGAAAATAATAGACCTTCACCAGCTACAGAGAGAGAAAGAGAGTATGTATGTATGCCAACTCTCTTATTAGAATGTTGTTTATATTTTCACGAATGAAATCTATGACATTGAAATACCTTTATTATAGCCAATTAAATGCCACAGAAACAAATAACAGTGGTCAAGTGAAACCAATAAAATATCTTGATTAATTTAAATTAAAATTGAAAGGCTTTTTTTTTTTTGTTTTCTGTTGTTGAAATGAAGGACCTCGATTTTTGTTTGTTATTATACCCAGTGGTAGAAAGAGTAATGAAAATATGTACTCAAGTACGAGTACAATTACATTACTGAAATATAAGTCAATATAAGACAAGTAAGACATCCTGTATAAAACTAATACTTGCAATGTGCAACATGTAAGAACTGGTTGCCTCTAATTCATAAAAAAAAAAATTGGCAACAGAATATGACAAGAGTAACCGCTAATTGCTGCTAGCTGTTGTAGGTAGGTAGGTAAGTGCTGCCAATCAAACATCCTGAGTCTGCCACTGTTACTAAGTAGATTACACGATTACATGATTGGGCCCACAGGTTCAATGCATACTCAAGAACGAGTAGAATTACAGACCTGGACATTTCTATTGGTTTCCCAGAAGCAGATCACTTCCTGTTCTTACACGTTCTTGAACTTTTTACATCTTGCTTAAAAACACCCGCAGATTTTTCACCAATGAGCTCAATATTTATTTTTCACTCTCTTTTTTCTTCCCCTCCCTGCAGGCCCTCTGTGAGTTTCATCCGCTTTGCCAGAACGTGTCCAGACCCCAAACATCCAGGCAGAAGGTAATTGTGGTTGTACACTACCCATGTATTTTACAGGTTACTGCTGGTTGTGTGTTGAAGTTTTGAGGGTCAGCTCTTTTTTTCTGTTCAGGGCGGGACCAGCTCGAGTGAAGCACAACCTCAAGGTATTGAATTACTATCTTTTACCAGTTTGTCCGTGAATATCAACCACATATATGCAATATTTAGCCACTGTCAACAGCTAAGATGATTTGACTACAAGATACAATGTTATAAATAAAATGACAGCTTCAAGAGAAACTTTTTAAATGAGAACTTCAGAGCTCAACACACAAGGAAAACCTCATGTGTGAGTTTAAATGTTCACACACTAGCAGCGTTAACATGAACAATATTTACTCAATCTGGCTGAAATCAGTCTGATTAAAGATTCCAACTTACCTGTACATGGACGCTAAAAAACATCCCCTCAAACCCAACATCAACACCGCAGCAAGTCATGTTCTTGATTTGGTCAGCGGTTCAGTGGACTCTGGCTTTGTTTATCTTTTCAAACGCAACTTGTGGTTTCAAGCTATCGACCATCGAGGTGTTTAACAATTTCTGGCTCTTTTAAGACCTCCTGCAAATTCGAGTTTTGTTTTGCTCCCACAATGTTTCTGGCCCTCCTGGGAGCAACGTCATCTATGATGGTGCAGCCACCCGGGAAGCGCATGCGCAGAAAGAATATGTGTATTCTCACTAGAGTGATTGATTGGTTGTTTGGCTGACTGACTGAATGATCTGATCCTGCTTTTCTGAACAGGGTCCAATGAGATATCCAAAGTGCAACCACATCTAGAAAAGTGGCCCTTCGCTCAACTACTGGGTTAGAGCCGCCTCAGTACTCAAACGCAGATATTCTATATCAATGTTTTATCAGAACCCATGTTTTATGTTTTCTTTATTCACTTTCCCTCTTCCTTCCCATCTTTTTCTCAGGCACCAATATTCCTTCAAAAAATGGTAGCGTGGTGCAGTGGAGACATAGCGGAGGCGAAACCTACCTCTCCAACATGGGGTACGACAATGGTCATTTGGTGGTCAATAGGGAGGGTTACTACTACCTCTACTCAAAAGTGACAACAAATGCTGCAGAGGAGTGTTCGCTTATCCTGCACAAGGTGATGAAAGTCACCCAGGCCTATGATAAGCCTATAGAACTTATGAAATCAAAAAGGTTAGTCAGTGTGCCACACCTTACTTCCTTCCTCTGCCGCAGTGCCTTTCTGAGCGCAACCTGTTTGTAGCTTTGCTTCTGTGTGTTTGAAGGCAAATCAGCGTTGTCTTCATTACGTTTTGGCCAGTTCGCTTTGTGACATCTTGTACGTTTCCTCTAGTTTTCGCTGTCCGAAACCTCCAAGCGAAAAGCCTCCAGAGGTAGGAGAGGATCTGTGGAACAGTTTCCTCTCTGGGATCTTCCAGCTGCAGAGCGGAGATAAAATTTTTGTCACATTGGAGAATCAGGAGATACGCCAAGGAAGTACTGAAAACCTGATGGGTGCCTTCATGATACCTCCTTAGAGGCAAACACCTCTGCTGCACATTGTGATCAGATTCTATGTCTCTGTGTGTTTATTGACACCATACATTTTGGTGAATTTATATATATCTAATATATGTGATGTTTATCATCTAAATTATACTGTACTCGATTAATGTATTTGAATCACTTATGAAGAAGCAACAAATGGTTGTGATATCATAAAAAGTACCTGATATTCAGGTTATACATCCTACTTGATTATTGTTATATATTTTGTTGTGTGAATAAAATGCGGTTTCTTATCAAACAAAAATATGAGGTGGCATCAGTTCCTGATAAATAGCTGATTGTAACCTTGATCACATTATACACCACGCATTCAAAGATAAAACTCTTTGGAACCAGCTTGAATACCATCAACACACTGAGACAAACCACAGAACTGCAACATGCACTGCTCAATAAGTTGCATCACATAAACTGCAGATTTATCAGCTCACAACAAACACAAACACCTGCAAAGCTGTGTGTGTGTTTATGTGTGTGGAGAGCAGGATGTGGTTGAGTGAGGACGCACCGAGGAGAGGATGGAGGGAAAGACTACTGAGGTAGCTGTGGCTGACTCAGCTCTTCTCACTGTGAACAGGGGAAAGTTCTGCAAACAGTGCAGTGCATTGTGTCAAATGGAACAAAAAAAAAGGAGTGTTAAGAAGAAGCGCTTAAGGCCAGTTCGGCAACCAACGTGGGAATTCTGCCAGGGAATTATGGTGGAAAAAGAGGCGAAACAAGAGGCAACGGGTAACAGCAGCATGTGAACAGTGTGAAAACAGGAAACCCTGTAGACAGGTAGACAGATGGGTAACCAAATCACCACTGAGATGGAGCAGGGGAGTGGAAAGACTGACCTCAGATGAAGCTGAAATATTTGGGTCATTTCCTGAAGACACAGATAAACATCTGTGCATCTGAGTGATACAAACACATTACAATACTCTTGCAGCTTGAGCTTGACTGCTTTGCACAATAAAAAAAATAAAAAAACACCCCATGTAATTGCACCGTTAGAAAGTATTGCATATATTTGCTCAAGCACGTTGTGTTTTTACTCCATTACATTCATTTGACATCTACGCTAAAGATGAAGATTTTACAACATTACACATATTCAGCCTTTAAAATACGATGCATCATTCTTAATTAAACTACCTGACAGCATAAACTCGACCAAGTTGCAACATTAAAAGGCTGCTTACACATTAATGCATCAGCATACATAAACAACATCATTTACACAACAAATGCAGTCTGAAAGACGCCATTCTGCATTATAAATACTGCTACTTTTGAGATCTAGTAGGATACCTACCAGTCTCATTTGACTCGTGCACGCACACGCAGCACTGATCTACAGGTGGCAATGTGTTGGCAGAGACATGGAAGAAGAAGGAATTTACAATTATCTGGTTAGCAAATTAAAGCAAAATTATCCAACATTTTTTAACTTAAAATAACAGCTTCAAAATGATCTTGATGGTACAGTCTTGTAACAGGGTGAATGGTGTCTCTATCACTTGTTTCTGCACTATGTAACTACAGTGAGAGGGTCGGATCACAGCGTTACATACATGTTTACTTCAACATACAAGTTCTCAATACATAACATAGTTATGACATAATGAGTTTTGTTTGTAGTCAGCACCTACATTACATCTGACAAACTGGGATTTGTATTTGACAGTGGTGCTGCATTCGCCAAATCGCAAAAAAAAATAATAATCCACTTTTTCTACACAATGTTGCTTGGAGTCGTGTCTACCAGCTGAATTTAAAGGTCATATTGATACAATTTTTATGTAGTTTTTAGCTAACACATGTACAGAGCTTGTATTGTAGAAAGGTGTAGAATAAAATCACTGCTCCCTCATAACGTTATGATTATGAATTCATAATTTTTACATTTTTGCTTTTGTTTATCTTTGTGAAAGAATTTCTGCTTGGTCCCAACTTCTGACAAGGTTTGTGAGCCAATAGTAGAAGGCCATTAGTAGGTGCCAGTTTGTGGGAAAAAAAATAAAAGTAAAAATGGTTGATTTCTACAGCGCCCAGCATACTGTCCTGACCTAAGTAAGCTCTTTAGTGTTTACATTGTGAAAGAATCATTGCATTCACATCCTGTTAGTGGCTGAATGTCATCACTAACACTTATAATTTTGATATTCACTCTCTTTTAGCTCTGATTTGTGGTATCTAGACGGAACAGCTCGTTTGCAGGGTTCCTAGAAAAACCTTTGATGGCTACATTTGCTAAATGTATTAGAATTCTTTCCCAACTTTTAATGCTTCTTTTTATACACTACTTCATGAAACTGGTTCTTCATGAAAACATTTAGTCAGCAATGCAGTTTAGTGTGAGCTTTCAACAAATCTAAAAAACATTCCATATCTTTCAAACATTACTAGTATTACTCAACTTGTAACTAGGTGATGGGAATTGCACAATTTAGTGCTGACTATAGTCACTAAGTGAGTCTGACTGCTGCTGGGTGCTGAGCAGGTAGTGGGTTTTTTGCAGCTTTTTCTATGACAACAGCTGCCTGCTGTGGCTGAAAACGACACTCTGAGGGCACAGAGCGCACCAACCAATAAAGCCGTGGGTCGGTCGGTCGGCTAAAAAACGAGCTGCAATGGGCTCAGTAAAACCAAAGCAGGCTGCAGATTTGACTGACAGTTCTCTGTAGGTTACTTTCACATTGTCATTTGATAAATTGTTATTGTGATATTTATTCTTGCCAATTTAAGTAAAGGATCTAAACACATCTGTTGCTGTATGTGTTGTTCATGTAGGGAATCACTGATTATGAAAAAGTGGCGATAAAAAAACAAAAGAAGGACAAAGAAATGTTTTAAAATCGCACTTAGCATTTCCTTTCAGGCTCCAATATTTGCCCTCTGCTTCGCTTGTGTGCTGACAAAATGAAAGCGTTAACTCGTATATCATTAGAGGTGATAAAGGCCTGTTTTCACCCAACATCAGCACCTTTGGTTTATACATCACATGAGGTGTAATTGTGTTTGTTTGCTGGCCCACAGTTTTTTTTTTTTTTTCTAAACCAGATTTTATGGTAAATAAACAGGAAGTGATGTATACACAGTTCCCGGTATTGGCTGCGCAACAGCAGTGAACTTTCCTTTACCCACCAGCTCTTCACATTCCACATGAAACTTTGTCACAATCACTCTCACACTCGTCATCTCAGTGCTCACAGAATCCATGTTTAATATGGATTACAATGAAATACATTCAACAATGTGTAGTTCGTCCATAGGACTTACATATGAGTCCACATATTAAAGACATTTCAGTCATTCTGGTCATGTTTTTGATTACAGAAGGATTTCTAGGGGACCTTGTTTCTGTAAGTGTTACTCATCACTGTTCTTATTCATAATTTGCCAGACAAGATTAAATGACTAAACCTACTTAAATACAGTTGTTGTTTGGTCAAGAGGACTAGAAGAGGTTCCTGTTGAGCTTGTTGCAGTTTTGGAGTAGAATCAAGATCACACATTTTTGTAAGCCTGGACTTTAGGCCCTGAGCCATTTATAAAATGAAAACAGAGCTCTGGTAAAATCGTATTCAACACAATGTGGGCTGATGGAACTTGCCATATATTGCACATCAACACTAATGTAGTGATAGCTACATCAAAATACATATTATTATAAATAGAATATAAATAGTTCAGTTTCAGTAAATAAATATATCATACATAGTAACACACAGTATATACGTATTTACACAGAAGGAGATGAGTGTCTTGTCTTTTCCGTATGCGGTTTGCATTGTCAACAAATGCAACTTCTCCTCAGACGCCACTTTAAAATCCCGCTGAGCTTCCTCGTCTTCCATCTCCAGCTTGCAAGAACCTCCATAATAGCTTTGACTTGGCCTCGAAGAAATCATAAACCAGTGTTGCTTTGTGTCCACATTAGTCCACAAGAAACATCCCCAACCCTGAGCTGTTCATCTCCAATCTCCAGTTCTGCAGTTCCTTTGGTGCAATCATCTTAGTAACCAGTCCCTCGCCCTCTACCAGGCTCACCGTCCAGCACTTCTTGCTCACAGGTATTGTATCAGCCTTCTCAGGAAGCTCCACTTCACAGGTGAGCTTATCGCCCACCATTACTCTGAGGAGGCCCGCCTTGCACTGGTAGGTGCAGGTGAGTTTGAGTTCAGTGTATATGAAGTAATTCCCCGTCTGTCGGGGCTTCAGAGAGTGCTGATCTCTGTCAAACTCAAACTTGCTTCCCACAGAGTCGCCAGTACCATAGGCAACTGGAGCCCAGGGCATGGTGAAGTTGGTTACCTTGCCTGCAGGAGGAGACAGAACATGTGTAATTTAGATGATGTTTACACAGGGAAAGGTTGTCCGACACATTCCTTTCTGATGTTGTCTTACTTCAGTCTGATTGATTTGGCAGAGCTACAAACTACACATACTCTATTGTTAAAGTCATTGAGGCGATAACAGACAAAGGATCTTTAGGCCACATCTTATAAAGTTTTGTCCACGAAGAGGGAAAAAGACTCTACATAAATAGAAGAGAACATAATCTAACTACTCTTATGTATTTCTTAATGAATAAAATCAAGAAATTAGAACATATTTTGTGACTCTGTCCTCAAACATGTGTGTTGTTTGCCTGTGGTAACAAATAAAAATAGACATACCTGAGGCGGCTTGTAGGTAGACAAAGTTCTGCATCTGTTCACAAAACAGAAAAAAAAGATGAAGTGGATTAAAATGTGCACAGAACATAGGTCGGAGGAGAACCAGAGACTCTTTTTTTTCATGAACAGTGAATACAGTCATTCTGTTTACCTTGTATCCTGAACTTGGTAAGTCTCCTGTCAGATGTGACGTCTCAACCTGTTGGTAGTGAGTCGGGGAGTCCAGTCTGGACTTGAGCGCCATCACAACCATCGTCCCGACGACAGTCACAGCTGCCACCGCCACGAACAGGAACGTGATGGACGCGATGAGAAAGGCGTCCAGGCAGCCGCTCCGCCGCCGACCGCTCTTCTGGAGAGACTCAACGTCCATTTCTGTACTATGATGTCCGAATGGTGCGTCGCCGCCGTCCAGCTGTCAAAGTGCAAACGCAAGTTGTCAGTGTTGTACAGCTCCAGGTGTTTGACCTCCGCGAGATATAGTCCTCTTATTGTCCCACAGCCCGGTCCGCGGCTTCAGCCGAATGTCGCGACTCTGAGGACCATGGTGGCCTTTTATACCCTACTATGAACTTAGTTTCAGACAGGGAGGAAAAACGCGGAAGTCATGGATTTCCCTCTCGCCTCCTCACACACGCCCCCCTCCTTCACTGCGTGTTCACGAGGTGAGAAAACGAGACTTTCCGCGGCGCTGCCTGCTATTGCGCAAGTGCGCCCCGAGAAAGCAGCGTGTGCGGGTGGAAAACGAAAGGGAGAGACGGCGGCGCGCTGCCTCCATCCTCACTTCATTCCGAGACCGTGTCTGTCAGACAATCCTTCCCACTCAGACGGCTGGCAAGAGTGGCACAGTGGAGGTAATGATAGGCTGAAAACAAATCTCCAGGTGAACCTGGACCTGGCTGTCCCGTTTGAGAAAGCATCTGTTGGCAAGTAAAAGCGGGGCTTGGGAGCATGTTTACAGTATTTCATCATCACCCGAAAACAAAGTCCATCGAGTCATCGAGCAGGTTCACACACCTGGCGCAAGTTCTGCCACAGCCACGTGCCAGCCCGGCTCATTATCCAATCAGAAAGCGAGTTTACTCTCACCTTAGACGGGAAAAACCCCAGTATGTCTGTTCTGCAGGTATCAAAAATAGCCGGGCTTCCTTGAAGGAACCGGTTTCTGGTGTTACTCAAACACTGAAAAAATAGCAAACTTGACATGGTAAAGATGGAATATTTTGCCTTGATCATGTGTGTGGGAGAGAGAGGGGTGAGGCTGGAGAGGGAAAGGAGTGGGGAGGCACTCTGCTTTTATGGCACAACATAAGACTTTAATGTGCTGCATCATGGAAAATAAGCATCTGGTGTGGCACAAGTCCCACTAACTTAATGGATGCCAGGGAAGTACTTACACAGGCCTATCTGTTGAGGGAAAGACATCTCCCCCAGTGTTCACCAAATGCTCACAGTGTCCCAACATATCAATAAAGAATATTAATAAAACAAGTTGCCTCACCTCAATAGCACCAACCCACCGGTACAGATGTTTGAGCTATTGTGTAATGGCAGGAAGTGGGTTTTTCTTGGAGGTGGGGGGTTGAAGTGTGTAGGTGTCGAGAGCCGAAGTCATGCCCCTGCTGGTTTACCCCAGAGGAACTTATTTTGGAAAAAATATGTATGTTAGTAAATAGAGAGAGACAAATAATTGAAATCAATCAATCAAATGATAATTTTTCCACTTGAGAAAGTTGCAGTTTGTCATAAAACTAATGAAACATAAGACTTTGAAAACACCTTGTTATGAAGACTACACAGTCGACAGTCACCTTAGTGATGTCATCTCATTGAGCAGTCATCAAAACCTGTCACTTAAACCTTGTAGACAAATAAGTTGGTTGTTATCAGGCTTCAGCAGAGCTTGACCAAAAGCTGATCATTTAAGGGGTTTGGGTTAGGAAAAGATCTTGGTTTGTGTTCAAATACGCACATGTTCACCACATGTTAGAAAAGCTAACCTCTCCATGTGCTTATTTTTCTGGGCTCCTTCCTGACTGCAATGCTGTGACCTTGCACATGAAATAAAAATGTAATTGGTCAGCTGCAGGTGTGGTCCTTGAGCAACGTTAACTAATTAATTCTGATGTTCCCGCAACAACCCCAACACGGTGTTATCAGATTGTCCATACCAGTCAAGAGAATTCTTGATAATTCAGCATTCATTGATATTCTAGGTTATAGATACCTCCAGGTTCATGGCAAGAGTCTAAGAACACAACATCAGTGTTGGACTTCACTGATGCTCACCTGGCTGAACAGCTTCTGTGGAAGTCATCGTGAGGGTATAGGCAGTCATGGTTGAAGTATGTGAATGATTGTCATCTTATCTCATGGTGTCTGGTGCACAGCGCGTCTTTGTACTGTTTTGTCTTGTTAATCAGTTTTGGGTCTGCGCAGTCAGCGTTATATGAGGAAATTAAAGTGTGAGAGAGTTTGAGATAAGAAGTGAGATAAGATTTAAGATGGAAATGCAAAGATAAATCAATGCATCTTGAGTCTAAAAGTTTGTTCCAGGAGAGCATGCTTAGTGAGTTTTGCTGTGAGAGACAGTAAGTCATGAATTGCTCAGCAGTGTTACAGTACAATGGGTGTAACTACTGACAAGGGCTTTCCCTCCTGGTCCATACAGCCCTGACCTCCCACAGGAGAGTTTATGGTAATTGCTCTCAAATGCTCACTGCTGCTCAAAACAATCAGCTGATAAGATCCGCACAGTTTGCAAAGATGGAACTGACACGGGAATGTTTGTGGTTGTTACAGAAAGGGAAGTGCGTTGTTATTTAAAGATAGGCGAAAGACTGGAAGTGACTGTCACTGACTGTGACTGTTAGAGCTATGTTTAGGCTAACAGTTAATTGGGCTACTGAGGAAGCTAAATATAGTGAGTCTTACACTAGTAACATCAGCAAATACACTAATCAGCTGTCATTTAGTTGCAACATTATGCAACTTTTTTTTTTACCTTACCCTTTTTCTACCTTAATAACAGCATTCTAACGATACAGTGTCTTGTAATAGTCTTGTCTCTGTCATAGGCACTCCGCTCCCCTATCACTTTTTCTCTGTCTGTTCTAAGTAAGTGTCTGTCCTCCTGTCTGTCATACTGTCTGTCCTACTGACTCTTCATCACACTTCTGCCCGAAAAACAGCATCTGTCCCCGGCAGAGAGCTAGATAGCTCCTGCAGTTGAATGCTATTATGTGTGATGCAACTTTGAGAAGGAAACTTTAACTCATTGTGTCTTCGTCACCTTCCACTATTGTGTTGTTGTAGTTACTGTCTCTGGCAATTTGTATAAAAAAAAGTTGTCCTGAATGAAACTTCAGTGAACTTTCCCCCAGAAAACAGCATCCCTCCCCGTGATCGAAAGCCCGACAGGGTCATCTGTTTACTGCATGATTATGTAATATGATGTGAAAACAGCAGTGTCTGTAGATTGTTCATGTTTGCAAGATTTATTCAGTTTCCCCATCTTTGCCATTGTTGCATAGCCTGTTGTAAATGTACGGTATATACATTGCTTTCAGGAACAAATGCTGCTCTAAAGCGGGAAATCATTGAGCAACTTGTATTAATTGCAACATTCTTTTCTGTAGTTTAGTCAGTGGCTCTTGAAATTGCAAAAGTCCTCTCCCAGTATATAACATATTCAATTGTCTTTTAAAATGGCACTAAAAGACCCTGGAAAAATAATGTTCCCCAAAATACCTTATACATTAGATCACTTAGCCCATAAATAAATGTTCCATACGTTTGTTTTTATGAAAACCTGACACAAGATACTTCCATACAATAAGCTTAACTTAACTTTGATCCTCAGGCCGGTAAACCTATTTTGTTACGGTGTTCAAACAAAATAAACTGGCAAGTTTTAAGTAGATCCCATAAAACATTTAGTTACAACAATTTGGAGCAAAATAGCAATAACTATGAAGTTCAAATGCCCCTCCCCACCCTTGCACAAGGAAATGTTATTATGGTTTTGTTTAAGTCTTTGGGAAGTAGTTATTATTAGTGATGAATGTTAACTATCAAATAAAGGGTGAATGTAATTGTTTAATGTGCAAATAAACAAAGCATGCAGCAAAAATGAAGCATCAATCCTGAAAAGCCATCTGCCTTGAAGGACCGTGACCATGTCGAATTTTTACGGAATGCAGAATGATAAACAAATTAAAAGAATTCTTTATGCAGGAGTTGCTGTTGGAAAACACATCATTCAAAGTTGACCACCCCTCCCCAGCTTCTTTAGTTGTTTATACAGCAGTTACGTATGAAAGCACAAATAAACAGGCTCACAGCTCTGACAACTCTTCAGGTTTTGATTTTGAATGCAGCTGCACTGCACACCTCACCCTGTTCTTCATCTGCCTCTTTACCCTGCGTGTGTGTGTGTTTGTGTGTGTAGCTCACCCCCACCCTTAGTCAAACAGACACAGAACACAGTTGAAGACAGGGATGAGATAGCGATGTAACCTGGATGCTACGTTTTTATGGAGTGTGAACCTTGCACTGTTATTACCTGAGGGTTACACACCCACTGCCCAAAGGCCGACACACAAAAACATCCAGAACATAGCAAAATACTAATGAAATAAGAAAATGCAGATGGGGCAGGGTCTCAGATACAGACGACACCACACACACTTAGTGGGTCATAAGTGATGATGGAGAGGGTTTTTTTTAGAAAGTCTATGTCCTCTTTTTTGTTTATTTTTTAGAAATGTATTAAGTATACTATATTTGTGCTTGTGTAAATGTGTCACATGTATATTCTTTTTGTCCTTGCTAAATAGTAATGCTCGTTGTAAATGCTGCATGTAAACTAAAAATGAGAAATGTTACAAAGTTAATTATCAACATTTATATTTTAGTCTTTCAAGCATGTGACGGCACTGGCAGTAAATTGCCAGCCCAACCTACATAAAAATATAAACAAAAACATGAAAAAATAGGGGGGAATGCTCAGTGTCCGCTACTTGGACAATGAATAACAAATGCCTCCTACAAGCCCCAGAGATATAAAATGTCAAACTGAAGGTGTATAGGAGCTTGGATTTTAAGGGGATTCCAAGCTGCTTCCACTCCTCAATCAGGAGTCAGTCACCCCACCTGCGCACAGGTGATCTGAATCACCTGCAATTAGTAATGAGGGATTTTTGAAAATCAGCCCAATATCAAAACAAGGAAAGTACACTGATTCATGTACTCTGCTTAAGTGCCTGGAGGTACTGGCACTGACATTGTATAGTGCTAGAAGTACAGTGCATTTACCACATCACAGCTTTCAGTTCACCTAATTTATCTGAATACTTCTTTGGTGACTAAAGTCCATACAAAAGGGTACATTTTGAGCAGTTTGGCCCAGGTCAGGATCCTTTGCTGTCTCAGGTCTACAAAGCACAGTGAGACATTGTGTGATATTACAATATACATGACGTGAATATATTTAGAGTTCTTCCACTACACTGAAGGTGCACTATCTAGTTTTGGGGAAGAAATTTAAATCGGAAGACAAAGATCTTCACTGACTGATTTTTATGCCTAGACAAACTAAATAAATTGTGACTTAATAAACAAATTGACCTTAAAGGACAACACACAGTCATACTGTTATACTATGTTTATATTTGGCAGACCCCGCCACCTTTATAGCTTCAAACAGTGTTCTGGGGACCTTATTTCCCTCTGAGAACAGTTTTATTGTTTATTGTTTGTTCAGTTATAGAAAAGTAAATATTATATTTTATATTTAGAGTTTGTTTTACTATTTCATTAATATTATGAATATAACAATTCTGAGTTCCCCTTGAAGTGTTCCTATATAACATAATACAGTGACTCTCAGACTCAGGGGGCACCACCCTGGGGGGCATAGAGCCACTAAAGGTGGGATGTGGAAGAGCTAGCTGGTGCTATTGCACTTTCCATTATCTCTTAAAATATGACTTATAATTCAGCTTGGATCCTTTTTGAAGGCATAAGAAGAATTTGAAAAAAGTTAGAAAAACAAAAGAGCTTCGGTCATCCACATATCATGAAGAGTGACAAGGGAGAAAGGACTGGGTGGTATGATGGGGAAAAAATGTGGGGACTGTTGGGGAAGTTGTAAAACTGAAATATAACATAACTGAGATACAGTTCATAGAAGGTCATATGCTCCTGCAGGCCAAAAACCCAAGTCTTCTGTTCCCTAATGAAACCAACCACACTTAAGCTACATGAGCACCATCAGACACACGCACACCCACACATATAAATCCCTCAAAAGTTCCCAAATTTGTCAAAGAAAGGTTATAATTGCCGGGAAAAAAAATGTGTTAAATCCTGAGTGTAGGGGTGTTTGGGGAGTCTTTACAATTACCTGTGTGTGTGTGTGTGTGTTATAACTGTGTTTAAGTTTGCCTATTGAGGTTACTCTTATGAATGTATGTATTGGTCCTGCTGGTGTAGCCTTTCAGTAGGAGAAATCACAAGTTCTCCCAGGCTTATGCTTTCCGCCTTTCATCACAGGAAGTGACAAGCAGCGTTACTCAGCGAGCGATGTAATGTGTCATGTGGAGGAAAATCGCTTCACAATTGAAACCAATTATTCTTACTGTCAGTGATGAAATCTCATGAACAGGTTCTTAAGGGGTGATGTCATCGTTGAACGGCCAATCACTGCATTTGTGAGGCAAAACATTATTGAGCACCGCACAGAGTTCTCAAATCTATTGTTGGATTTTCTGTGGTCAGGATTACGTATGGGTGTTTTTGACAAAAACAACAACATCCATCGTGATGTGCTGGGTTTTCTCACAGGGAAGTCACTGTCTCTGTTTTCACTTCACATTCAGAAAAGTATCCACTCCACCCCCCCACCCCCAATCTCACTCTCTCTCTCGAGTGCACGCTCTCTCTTACGCTCTCTTCCTATGTTCCTCTACGTACAGAAACAAAACCTGCTGACCGTCTTAGAGGAGACAAATGAAACCTCACCCCCTGGCAGTGCTTTTGCTGCCCCCTACAGCAGAGAACCCATCTGTCCTGAAAACCCAGCTGTCTCTGCAGTTTCATAAAAAACCTACTCACTCTTACTATAGAGTTAAATTACAAAGCCTTTCCATAAACTCATTAATTTCTTATATACTTCTCAGGGAGAGAAAGGAGAATATGACATAGCATTTTTCTTTTACTTCAAGGAAACTATTGTTTCTCATTACCTGCATTGTTAAAGGGGCATTGTGTCATTTTGGAGGAGAAATTCAAACTTGGAATGTTTAATATCTACAATCTTAGTGAGGTTATAGTATAAACTCGGAACTATATATTTCCATGAGTGAATAAACAAGCTGTTCTCAGTGGAAAATAAGGCCCCTAGAACACTGTTTGAAGCTAGAAAGGTGGCAGGGTCCGCCACATATAAACAAAGTAAAACAATATGAAATTGTGTTGTCCTTTGTTATTCAGTTTATTCAGTCATGAAAATGAAAATTGTTTATTTAACTTGTTTAGGAATAAACATCACCAGTCAATGAATACCTTTTTCTTCTGATTAAAATGTATTTTTCTTAAGTAAATAGTGCACCTTTTATGAGAACATCAAAACAATATTATCTTGATCTGTTACTGCCTACAAAGCCCTCCCAAAGAAAAGAAATGAAACAAGGAAAGAAGCTAAATGAAAGCAGTGCAATAAGGAAAATAACGGAACAGATAGGATTGTCTGACAGGGTCATATTACAGTTAGTTAGCTTGTGTACATTCCCCAAAACTGGGAAAAAGTTCATACCAAAGTCTAAAAAAATTAGTCAACGAGCAAACACAGCAAGGATATAGCAATAGCATACAACTTGTAATTAATCTGTTATTTCTATGCTGGACACAATTGCAGTGAAGTTTCCAAGCATCCAGCAGAAAAATAGTCCAGCTCATAGTCTTTACCTGTCGTTTCTGTGACCCAATTAAACACACACACACACACACACACACACACAAAGTATGTAACGAAAGCAGGCTTGCTGTTTCCCCCTGCTTCCAGTCGTTGTGCTAAGCTAGGCTAACTGGCTGCTGTCCGTGGCTTCATATTTACAGTGAAAGCATGGGAGGAGTATTGATCTTCTCATCTAACCCTTGGTACGAGAGTGGAAAAGTGAACTTCCCCAAAATGTCGGACTATTCCTTTAAAGCAACATTATGTAACTTTTTTTTTTATCACTTTATTTTTAAAGTCACCATGTGTTTGTACATTTGCATGTACACATGAAAAAAGATCGCATAACAACAACATAGACAACATAACAGTAACAACATCATACACATGGAAGGGGAAAAAAACACATAACAGCAACAGCAACATAAACAAACATGTAATAAATAAATGAATAAATAACATTTTTTTTAAAAGAAAGAGAAAAAAATAAATAAATAAAAAAAATAATAATAATATTAATAATAATAATAAAAATAATAATAAAAAGAAAAGAACTACAACAAACAAATAGGATAATCACAACTATGACAACCACCTTAAAATCAAATTAATTGTAGTAGGTTGACCACTTGGCCCATCTTATCTCATACAGTCTGAGGTTACCCCTCTGAGGTTAAATTGCAAAGATCAGAGGAGATAGGGGATCTCCCTGTCTTGTTCCCCGTTGTAATTCGAAACTGTCCGAGAGAGTCCCATTTACTCTGATCTGTGCTTTTAAACTACTATACATAGCATGGAGCCATTTGATAAAGGTGTCATGAAAACCAAATTTGCTACAAGTTTCAAATATTAAAGGCCATGACACCCTGTCAAAGGCCTTTTCGGCATCTAGGGTCAGAATCAACGTTTGGATGTTCATTTTCTTTGAGAAATCTATTATATTCAATGTTCGTCTTACGTTATCTGATAAATATCTATATGGAATAAAACCAGTTTGGTGAGGGTCTATAATAAGTGGGATAATCTTTGATAATCTATTTGCTATAATGCTGCTTAGCAGCTTCTGATCCACATTTAATAGAGTTATTGGTCTATAGGATCCACAACTTGTAGGGTCTTTCCCTTCTTTATGTATGACTGTAACTATGGAGTTGCGCCATGTATTTGCCCACTGACCATGATTTAATGCCCAATTGAAGGCTCTTTCCAAAACCGACAATAATTCTTTGCTAAATTCTTTATAAAATTCACCTGTAAAACCATCACTGCCTGGGCATTTGCCATTCTTTAACTTTTTTATCACCACCATGATCTCCTCTGGGGTAATTGCTGATGTCAAATTTGCATTTTGTTCTAATTGCGTTAAGTTTATTCCAGATAGATATTCTTTAACTCCATTTTGCTGAGTCAAATTATTGTCTAAACTATACAATTGTTCATAATATTTAGCAAATTCATTTAGCCATTACTTCCCTAGTTTGATTTTTAATTGCTACTATATTTGATTTTTCCTGTTGTTTTTTTAATTTATAGGCCAAATTTTTCATTGCTTTTGCCCCGCTATCAAAATATTTCTGTTTTGTAAAAACCAGAGCTTTCTCTGCTTCCGTAGTTAATAGTCTATCCAGTTCATTTCTAAGTTTATTTAAAGATTGCAAATCGGAGCTACAACCTGTCTCCTAATGCTTAAATTCTAATGTCTTAATCGATTGTTCTAATTCCTTTGTTCTTTTCTCCCTTTCTTTCTTCTTGTATGAAGCAAATGATATAATTTCCCCTCTCAAAACAACTTTCATTCCCTCCCACAATATAAGTGGGTCCACTTCCCCTGTATCATTAATCTCTAAATAACTTTTGAGGGCTAATTTTATTTTAGTCTTGAAATCATCTATCTGTAGCAGGGAGTTGTTTAATCTCCATGTCTTCTGACCTTTCTCTAAGTCAAAGTTTAATTTTAAAAATATCAAAGCATGATCAGACAATGTAATTTCCTTTATATGGCATTCTGCAACCATTGATATGTGGTTCTTAAACATAAAAAAATAATCTAGCCTTGAATATTTTTGAAAAGAAGGTGTAGTCTCTGTCTTTTGGATTAAGGGCTCTCCATACATCTATCAGCCCTATTTCCTTCACAGCTCCTCTCATTATTTTGGCTGCTTGGTTTGAAAAAATGTAAAAAAAATTTAACCTTAAATATCAGTGTCATGTAACAGGGTGAAGGGTGTCTCTGTCTCTCACTTGTTTCTGCACTATGTAACTTCAGTGAGAGCGTAGGATAACAGCATTACAGACATGTTTACTACAACATACACGTTTTCAACACATGACATTGTTATAATGTAATGAGTTTTGTTTGTGGTCAGGACCTACATTACACCTGACAAACTGTCACAGACCTGAGGTTTGTATTTACAACAGTGGTGTTGAACTGAGAAACTGTGGGGGGCGCCAAATCGCACAAAATACTGATTTCTACATAATGCTGCCTCAATGGTTGATAAATTATGTACTAAATCTTTGCAGATCAGATATGTCATGTCATGTCATTGTCCGTAACCGCTTATCCCTTTCAATGGGGTCGCGGGGTGTTGCTGCTGGAGCCAATCCCAGCCTTGTCTCAGGGCGAGGACAGGGTACTCCCTGGACAAGTCAGATCAGATATAAGCCATTGATAAGAACAATTTAAAATATGCAGAAAAGTGAAATATCACTTTGACTAATTGTACTTCACAATCTTGCTGGCTTTAGAGGCTCTGAACGACTTTTATAACGACTAGCTTTAATATCTGTTATGATAGAAATGATACCAATAATAATAATAATAATAATAATAATAATAATAATATTTTTGACACCAGGTGCTAACCAGTATGAAGAAGCAACAGTTATGTGCCATGCTGCTGAGTGAAGGTAATAAGAACAGACATGAGTATGCAGATCTATGTTGCAATATTTTGTATCCTGTTAAATGACTGCATGTCTGATCCATGAGTTCTTTTTAATATTATCTTTTGTTCTTTCTTTTTTTTTTTAATACAATAGCTGTTCCTTGGTAAAGATGGGATTTCGCGTATTTAGCTATTCAAAGAAGAATGAAGGTGAAGGTGAATCACTGTGACGGAGAAATGGGCTGTGTTGCCTCCATCAACCAGCGTCACCGTGACACACATGTGATGCATGTGTTCCTCAGCGGAATTACAACTCGCAGGAATTGGAAGCCTCTGCCTCCACCCCATAGAGATGTTATGGACAGAGACAGAGAGAGAGAGAGAGAGAGAGAGAGAGAGAGAGAGAGAGAGAGAGAGAGATCGTATTCCTCACTGGGTGTTTCGCAACCAGTCTGGAGTTTTTCCGCTCCACCGTGGTGCATTTCTTCAAGGTGACGGGTGCCCCGCTACGAGTCGGGGCGAGCCCTGCAGACGATGTGATGACATTAAAAATGCGTAAAAAAAGACAATTTCCTCTGACAGCCAAGCAGCGCGTGCCGCGGGCAGCGTGTTAAAAACTGTGACAACTTGTGGATTCACTGTCAGTCCCTGCAGCTCTGCACATGAGTAGTTCAAGGGCGCACCCAACTTTCTGATGCCCACAACTTTCACACTTTTCACCCGCAGCCAGTCGTCATGTTGGACAAATTCGGGCCGCAGAGCGCCGGCGTGGCCATCTCCAGCGCCGACCTCCAGCTCAAACTGACGGACAGCAAGACAGCAGGGATGGGGATGGAGCACGGAAGCGGGAAGAAACTCATAGAGATAACTGGACCGGCTTTATCCAAAAGAAAACTCCTGGTCGGCTTAGACCTCCTCTGCCTCTTCCTCGGTAAATACACAGAAACACTCTTCACGTGTCTTATTTCACTTGTTAGCGCTGTTGATCTATAAAAAGATCCTGTGAAATTTCACTGATTACAACAAACTGTATGTGAATGTTTATGGTGAAGTCGGTGTCAAAGAGGGGCAGATCCAACCCAGTACAGAAAATATAGTAAACACTGACGTGCTGAGGAGCTTTTTAAAACATGAACACTGATTTAATTTTACACATTATGTATTTTTTTTACTGATATTTCTGTATGCACTTGAAACCATTAATATGAATGATCGATTAGTGGATTCGGAGAAATCAATGAAGCATTCAGGTCATTTTTCAAACGAACATACCAAAAAACTTTCTGGTTCCAGTGTCCCAGATGTGAGTATTTAGAGCTGTACGGTCTCTTGCGTGATAATAAATATAGATATTTAGTTCTAAAAAACTTTAAAAAGCAATCAGACACAGTTTCATGATTGTGATTTTTACTACCTGCTTACATTTTGTGGAGCAAATAATTAAAGTTGCAGTATGTAGTTTTCGGGACAACATTAATCAGAAGAGAAAGATCTTCATTGACTGAAAACACTAAACACATTGTGTTAATTATCATGGTTGAATAAACTGAATAAACAAACTCATGTTAAAAGACAACACAATTTAATTCCACACTGTATTACTTTGTTTATGTGTGGCGGACCCTGTCATCTTTCTAGCTTCAAACTGAGAACAGCTTGTTTATTCAGTTATGGAAAAGATAAATACTTCGGAGTTTGTATTATTACCTCATTAATATTGTAAATATTAAAACCCTGAGTTTGAATTCTTACCCCAAAACTACACAGTACCCCTTTAAACAAAAATGTGATTAAAGACTCAGCAACCAAAGCAGTCATTAGTGGCACATTTATTTCATACGTTTATTTTTTTTTTTAGCTTTGAGGACTACAGGTGAATCACTTCACATCAGCCCTGCTGAGCTCTGTTCCGCTTTGTTCCCATCTCATTTTTATTTAGTCAACAAAGACAGTGTAGTTGCTGCGTTCAGGCGTGTGGCTGTGCAGGATAAGAGCAGCAAATCGACAACAGCTTCATAGGAAAAAATAAAACAGAAGTAAAGTTCTCTCTCCAGCGAAATGTCTCTCACTGGCTCTTTTTTTTTTTTTTTTTCTTCCCTCTCGTGCGCGCTCCCGAGCGATCCGTGCCAGCTGGCTTGTGCATTGCCCAGGGAATTCTACAGTTTCCATGACAACCTCCAGTTCTCAGGGTAGAGCCGGGCCGCGGGGAATTGTATTTGGTATAAATAAATAAATGCACGATCCACTGCGTGTGTGCGTGCGTACATGTGTGAATGCATGCATGCGTGTGCGCTTGTGTGCGCATGACTGTAACTGTTGACCATCCCTCACATGGTCCCTATATGTGGCCCCTTATGTAATGTTGGCTAATTGGAAAAAGCTGGAAGGAGAGGTAGTCTGTATTAACAACAGATTGGACATGTGCAGGGAGGGAGGGAGCCATGCTACAAGTCTCTCTCTCTCTCTCTCTCTCTCTCTCTCTCTCTCATGCCTGTACTCACACATAAGAGAGAGAGAGAGAGAGAGAGAGAGAGAGAGAGAGAGAGAGAGAGAGAGAGAGAGAGAGGTAAGGATACCCAGAGACAAACAGAGACAGTGTGAGGCTGGTTCTGGCTCTGGTCTGCTGGGCATTTGCTCTTTGTTTTGTAGGGAAGAGTTGAACTGAAGTCACAAACAACCCTCCTTTCTCTCCTCATCAACAGAAACACACACACACACACACACACACACACACACAAACGTACACATGCGCAGTACAAACTGGGTCTATGTTGAGCTCGGCCTGCTTGACTCTTCTATTTCCTGACCCTCACATTCCTAATGGTTGTTGAACTCGTCGGGTTCTCCAGAGAAAAGTTCAGGGTTCCCACCCTTGTTTTCCTGTGAAACTGTTCCTCATTTGACCTTTTCTCCTTTCCCCAGTCTCCGCTGACATACTCCATATCTCAGTTTCTAATATCCTCGACCCTCTACTATCTCTGTCGAAGTTATTACTCTCATCTGCGATTAAGGAGACACTCTATGCCTGAGAGTCAAGGGCTGGTGCTTAGGTTTGAACATCGATGCTCTTCGGAGAACTGACTAAATTGTGTCCATATCTTTAAGATTATTCTTAAAGCTAGTTCTTACACAACTCTTAGAGTCCGCCATGTTGCAACGCCATGTTTCTACAGAAGTCGAGAACAGACATAAGCTCGAGAGTGAGCCTTTCATCAGCCACTATTTTTTACACCATGTAGTTAAATTGTTTCATATTTGACGGTTTTCAGTGTCTTTATCGCTAATATTTCGGACTTCTCTGTGCATCTGATCCCAAGTCTGGACAGGGTGTCTAATTTTGAAAATTGGCCGGATGTACTCTGCCTTTTAGTTGTCTGACTTTCTGTCCGGCTCGATCTGCTCTGCGAAGCTTATTGCAGCTGCTGTCGATGGTATTCTCCACGGAGCAGAGTGGACAGCCGCATCTAAGACGCTGCTGAAATAATCTGTGGCGCAGCTTGTAGGATCCACAAGCATTGTCTAGAAAACCCATGACTGGCTCCAGCAGTCATGAACAAAATGCAGACTTACCCTGTGGAGTATGAGGCTGAGGTGAGGTGAGGGGTATTCAGTTGGTTGCGGTCTGAAATCTCACAGCTAGATGCCACTAAATCCTACAAACTGGACATTCCGTTTGAAATAGACTACAGCCGAGTGGGCAGCTCTGTAATTTGACATTTCGGTGCTTTGAGCTGAATGATTACACTGCTCCTAGTGACTCCTTTGTCACCAAATCAATGTTGCTAATTAGTGATGGGACTGGCATTAGTTTAGAAAAAAATATAAATCAAAATTCTAAATCAAAATCTCGATCATAATACCAACACATTTGCGACTGATGCTACAAACACTGATAAACGTGTGTGTTTGCGTCATCGTTTCCTACAATCTCTTCTTTCTGCCCATCCAGACGAAAACCGCGTTTCTGATTATCTCCACCCTGGATGGGGTTTTTCAAAAGAACTGTTTTCAGTGACTTGAAATGTTGTTTATGTGTGTACGAAAGGTACAAAAAAAAATATAGACAAAGCTTTGTTTTTAAGAAATGCCCATGTACATATGGACAGGGCCTCAGTGAAAACACAATTTGTCAACCTTATGGAGGCGTTTGATGAGAAGTAAGGGAGTCGCCAAAGTCAGAAGGAAGTTTCATGACATTGCAGCTGATAGCTGTTGAGCCATGGCAAAAAAAGCACTGTGTAGAAAATTTATCTGGTTTTGGTGTAGAGTCACAGGGTTTAAGGTGGCTCAAAGAATGATGACCAGCCCTCCTAAACATGTATAAATGGCTGACACTGACTGTCAGGTACTCAGAGCTTTCAACATTGATGTTTCAGGTTTGTGATTCCTCTAGTTCTGATCCTCTTTTCTCCTCTCACGCGTCATGTCCAGTTTTCTAATCACAAAGACGAATCTATACTCCCACTGGGGATTGTTTTTGATATCAAATATCCCCTCTCCTCCTCCTGTGCAGCCTCCATTCCTTTCTTTGCATGTGAGCTGAAGGCAGTGAGTCCTTACAGAAGGGGCTTCATGTGCGGGGACCCCAGCATCACCTATCCTTATCTGCACCAGGAGGCCATATCAGATGAACTGCTCATCGCTGGTGGCATCATCATCACCGGCCTCACTGTGAGTACTCAATGAGTACTCAATGTCCTTATCATCTCTGTCTTAGAAGTCGGTCCATTGTTCAGTTTATACCATGTGGAGTCACGTGACGTGTCCGACTATCTCCAGATCGCCCTCGGGGAGTGTTACCGGGTACGTTTCAGAGGCGTCAGCTCCAAGGCCTTTGTCAGGAACCTGTACGTGTCTTGTCTGTACAAGGAGCTGGGCTGCTTCCTGTTCGGCTGCTGCGTCGGCCAATCGCTGACCAACATGGCCAAGCTGAGCGTCGGGCGTCTGCGACCGCACTTCCTGAATGTGTGCGGTGTCACCTACGCATCGCTCAACTGCACACCTGGCACCTACGTCGCGACAGTGAACTGCCGCCAGCCTGACCACAGGTTGGAGGAGGAGGCCAGGTGCGTGTGTGTGTTTATGCATTACGTGTCATGTGTATGGCTTTTGTTCTGTTAATACTAAATACTTCCCAATTTTTTTTAGGAAGTCATTCTACTCTGGCCACGCTTCCTTCGCGATGTACACAATGCTGTATTTAGCAGTGAGTATTTTCTGTCTATCTAGCCATCGCATTCTCGTTCACTCATCTTACCTCTCTCTCTCTCACACACACACACACACACACACACTCAAACATTGGCAAACAGAATTTACTGTCTCTCCAATTTCCAATTACCACATCTCCACAAAATGCAGCAAGTGCGTGAATGAAATGGGGAGCCATCATGAGTCCAGTTAGCAGCAGAAAAGCGAGAGAATGAAAGAGGAGAGGGAGAAAGAGAAGGGCTGAAAGGAGAAATGGGACAAACAGAGACAGCTTTGTTCTGCTGTGGGAGGAGTGTGACCTCGCCTCACCGCCTCACTGCTCTCCTCCATTGTGTGTGTACGAGTGTGTTTGTGTGCCGGCATTTATACGTGTTTATGGCAGCTTGTGTGCGTCCATGCCAGGGCCCGCATACGTACAAGCAGCATATTAATTCCGAGTGCCATCTTGTCTATGTGCTCTTATCTGACCACTTCTCCAACTTTTTATTACAATGCTGCTGCATTATATTTAGCGTGAGTAAAAAGGGCAGATTTAAAGCGCCAACAAGAGTGTTTGTCTTTGTTTTCACCACATCATGCGATCTTTGTCCATTAAGTGCGCTGAGCACCTTGCCGTATCTGATGCGCTGTGTCTCATGAACCTGGAGGATATTCTCTGTCTGTATTCACGTTTTAATTTCCAGATAAAAGTCTGTGTTTAAATAATTACCAAACCTGCTGCAGTGAATGAGTGACAGCGCTTCTGTTTAAAAGAGACTCAAGATCCACCATGTGATGATAAAAGGGGCTGTATGTAGTTTTTGAGCAGAAATGTATTATTTACAATACTAATGAGGTACATTTACATGATAAATTTTTTTCCATACTAGAATAGACAAGCTGTTCTAAGAGGAAAATAAGGACCCTTGAAAACTGTTTGAAGGTGGAGAGGTGGCAGGGTCCGCCACATATAAACAAAGTTAAACAGTATGAAACCGTGTTGTCCTTTAAGGTCAGTTTGTTTGTTCAGTCATTTTGTTCTCTTTGTTTAGGCATTAAAAAAAATATCGTCAATAACGATCTTTTTTTTTTTTTTTAAATAGTGTAAAAGGAACAGTTCACCTAAAAAAGCGAATTAAGTCATCATCTACTTAAACCTCTTGTGGATGGAAAGCTGGATGAAGTTGTGCCATCTATCAAACATTTCTGGAGCTTCACATCAGAACAGCATTGCAGCATTCTTAGAACAGCGGAAGTACACAAGGACTTGTTTCAAAATGGAGAAATACGCAACCAAAACAAAACACAAAATAGCTCCATGCAAGTCTCCAGGAACCCAGGGATGGTAAAATTGTTTGAAAAGACATTATTTACACCCTTTCAAAGTCGAAACCTTCACTGTAGTTGCTAAGCTAAGAGTGTTAGCAAGTCAACAAGTCAAGTTTATGGACTTCAAAACTTCCTCCGACTTTCCATTTGCATGTAGGTGTACATACCTGTTTCTTTATGGAGTTCGGACAGAGAAAGTAAGTAATATAGTATGGTGAAATCTAAATTAGGATCTCAGCTATTCTTTGAGGGAGTCTATGTTAAATTCTACCAGTCTGAGGATTGTTTCCCTTCACGTTGAATAAAGTGAACTGCAATCTCAGTCGTTTTTTATA
This sequence comes from Sparus aurata, assembly GCF_900880675.1. Classification (NCBI taxonomy): domain Eukaryota; kingdom Metazoa; phylum Chordata; class Actinopteri; order Spariformes; family Sparidae; genus Sparus; species Sparus aurata. Next base: position 27,599,629 of record NC_044187.1, on the reverse strand, counting down.
ATAGCAGGTGATGCTCACGTGGTTCTTTGCACTGATTAACAACATGTTCATTTCCGTCACGTAGTTTTACCTGCAGGCGAGGTTGACGTGGCATGGGGCTCGGCTGTTGAGGCCGGCACTGCAGTTCTTCCTGGTTCTGCTGGCCGTCTACACGGGCCTGACCCGCATCTCAGACTACAGGCACCACCCATCCGACGTGCTGACAGGCTACATACAAGGAGCCCTCACTGCCTACTGGGTGGTGAGTTTACATCGCCTGCTTGTTTTTTTTGTGCGTCCACACCTCATTGCTGTTGAAATTTTACAATTGAACGTGTGTGTGTGTGCTTTTTTTCCCAGGCCTTCCACATCTCGTCCATGTTTAAAAGCTCGAGTTCGGATCTGTCTCCGACCGAGACCCTGGAGAGCCCCTTGTCACCCCACCACACTGTCTGCTAAACCTCACCCTCACCAACCCCTGCCTGTAGCCTGGTTTTGGGTAGACAGAAGATTTGAAGAATGTGAGACCATTTCCTGTGAAGTCGAACCACATACCTCAGAATTCAGACAGAGTGTGAGAGAGAACGAGAGAAAGAGAGAGAGGGAGAGCGGAGCTTGTGAGACCCTGTATGTGGCTCAAAGAAGAAAACATATTAACAGAGAGATATTAAGAGGGAGGGTCCTGAAAACGAACCCGACGGCCTGGCTGGCTGCTGATCAGCCTCAGCACCGGAGCCGCTGTCCTTGTGACTGACCTTCGCTTCGCTTGCGTATTCTTACCTGTGAGATGAGACGACTGAATCCTGAACGCAACCACTACCACACTACACATCACCTGTAAATATATACAGCTTTTGTACAACGTGAACGATCCTGTTAAAGCATACGGAAGCATATTGCATTCACTTGAATAATTTTTTTTTTGGTTAGTTTTTCTGAGTAATTATTTCAGTTTTTCTGAGTAATTTATTTTTTGGTGGGTTTTTCGGAATAATTTTTTTTCTTCTGTTTTTCAGAGTAATTTATTTTTATGGTTGGTTTTTCAGAGTAATTTTTTTCTGATTTTCTGAATAATTCTTTTTCTGAGTTTAGAGAGCATTTGAAACAATAGCCATATTCATTCCTTTATTGAGAGCTCGATGGAAACAATCATGACCGACTTGTTTAGTTTAATCAAGATTTACTTTGAGCTGGGTTTAAGACACTGGGAGATAGTCCTGTCTTTAAGTCATATCGATGGTATTACCATTAGTTTGTGGACTCTACGCAGGCACCTAAGGACTTTGAGGTTGTTCAGAAGGAAAGCCCATTCAGATCTGCTAGACATAGCAATGTTTGCATGAATGTGCGGGCAGGAGTCACTATAGGCCCATGGGCGTCACTTGCAGGATAGAGGTTCTCGCGGGAGTTCAAAGATGATTCAGAAAAAAAATTACTCAGAAAAACAGAAAAAAGGGAAAATAATTAGTCAGAAAAACAGGGAAAAAAAATTGTCAGAAAAACCGAAAAAAAATTATTCAAAAAAACAAAGCAAAAAATAAATTACTCAGAAAAACCAGAGTTTTTTTTTTTTTTTCAAGTGAATGCAATACGCTTCCGTAAAAGCACTTGTTGATTTCCATGTGAGTATTATTAATTACCACTTTGTGATGATTTGGTAAGTAGGATGTAATATATGTTATGCAAGTATGTAATATATCTTGTAGCTCTTTTGTCTTTGTTTTTTACATAAACCCAGTGAATGTAATGGTGTTGGAAGGAAAGCACAAATAGCGAGAGAGCAGATCATTTTTCCTAATGTGTTGTAGCATTTAGATGTAGTAGGATGAGTCCGTCCTTCTATGTGCAAGTGTGTTGTGTACGTAGTTAATTAACAAGAGAATGACTATGACAATGTTTACACAATAGATGTAATCCTTGAAGGATCAGCCACTAATAGTTTTTTTTCATAATGCTAATCTATGTTTCTAGACTACTTACCAGTCCAAGAGCACACAGATGATTAAAGAAAATGTGACTTTTTAAAAAAAACTTATTGTCTCTTTCTTGTAAAAATATCAACACTTCATACACATTTTAAGAAGAGAACAATTTTTTTATGTTTATTGGGCATTTTTGAACTTCATGTTCCAAAATGTTTTTTTTTTTTTAAACTTGCATTTAAGAGGCTCACTAAAACAAATTGCAGCAATTTTAATTTATTAATCACTTTTATATTGGCTCTATATGACCAGATTGTAACATGATGTGAAAAAAGAGACCTTCCCCATCCCTCCCTAATATGATAATAATAATAATAATAATGTAAACTCAGAAATATTTATTTTCTTCCATAACTGAATAAACAAGCTGTTCTCAGAGGAAAAATAAGGTTCCAGAACACTGTTTGAAGCTAGGGTGGTAAAACAGTATGAAACTGTGTTGTCCTTTAACCAGTCATGAGTTTATTTAGTTTGTTTAGGCATTCAATGAAGATCTTTCTTTTCTGATTATAATTTCTTTCCAAAAACTATGCAGTGCACCTTTAATGCTGTCTTCTACTTTAAGTTATAGTAAACTTAAGGTATTGCGAGTATTTACAGGTTTGTCCACAAAATGTACTTAATTAGAGGTAAAAGTACTTATTATGAAGCTGAATGGCTTCTGTCAGAGTTATATAACTATAACCAATATATTTGAGCATTAGCAATGATGCATAGACATGTAAGAATCATGTCAGTGTTGTAGCTGATTAAATCATGATTGATGATTAGTGTGTAAAACCGTAATCTGTATATAACTATCAACTTCAGTTGCTGGTAAAAAGTACAATATTTCCCGTACAAGAACAATGTTGGAAATGGAAGAACTCAGCGAAACTACACGTGCGTAATTGTGTAAATGTACTTAGTTAAATTCAACCAATATTTTTGGATCTTTTTATTTGACTTTGAGTTTTTTCTCTTCAGTATACACCTCATCAGTCTCTCCACTTCCTCTGCATATATCTTCCTCCCTCTCCCGAAAACCCTCTCACTGCCCCTACATCCACACAGAGAGAAAGACGGGAACATTTATTTCACATGTTTACTTGAACTTCAATAGCAATACAAGACAGAATCGGAACACTCGAGGTCGATATGTACAAGGATCTCAGGGGGGTTGCAGAAAAGTTCTGAGGTTTCATATGATCTCTGGCTCTGGAGTCAAGAGTTCTGTCGCTATGAGTTCCATCACCAACAGTTAGTGGCAGGTGGAGGAGGGCGGAGGGGCGGAGGTTTGGTCTTGATGTGAAAATGGGATTGGTCAAGAGTTCAAAATCAGTCAGAGGGAATGTGTGTAAGAGGCCCCCCAGTTGATACTGATAAAATGCTTCACTGTGATACATTAATTATACAAGAATGATGTATATACAGGCACACACTCACACATACACACACACACGCACGCATCCTGGCATACACGCATGCTCATCAAGCTACACACACACTCGCACCCAGACTCGCTCACACACACACACACACACACTTCAGCACTTTCCTCCTACAGTATGTAGCCTTGTAAAGCCACTATAAAGTCATGCACATGTTCTTTGAAAGGATTTTTTGGCAACACACAAGTGCTTCTTTGACACACTGTTTGCTTGCTACAGGGAGGGAAAAACACCCAGCCGATGAACCAATAGAAACTTATGGACGATGGGCAAATAAGGATAAGCACCGATGAGATGGGAAGACACATCAGGGTTTCAGGGGAAGAGAGAGAAGGTGGGAGAGGGAGAGGAGGAGGAAGAGTTATAAATGGATCACAGTCATAGAAAAGTAACAAAACATGAAAAGGGGGAAGTCTCGTGGTGATCGGGAGATAGAAGCAGGAAGGAGCCGTCACTGTCATCATCGTTGCCTTCACCATCCATTGTCACTATCCTCGACAGTGTCATCGTCATCATCATCATCATCATCATCATCATCATCATCATCATCATCATCACCATTACCATCAGTTTGATCATCCTATTTGTTGTTAACACCATCTTCTTCCTCCTGCCTGGTTTCTATGCCCCGATCACCACCGCCCTAGTCACAGGCTCGTCACCCGCTGCATCTGTCCGTCCTCTCCCTCAGAGGCGGGCTCTGCTGTGTACACTGCCTCTCCATTGGATGCCAGCGGTGGCGGCTGATAGAAGGTCTGCAGGTGATTGGGCCGAGGACCCAGCGGGGGTCGCCCCAGGCTGTAGGGAAGTTCCAGAGCGGGTCGTTGGGGCTGGCCGGTGGGGCTGACCTCTTCTGGACCTTCAGGGCTGCTGTCAGGGTACGAGAGGGTCGGAGGGGAGGTGCGGGTGTAGAAGCGAGGAGGGGAGCTGCTTCGGCTGTACACCTGGGGGGAGTGGCGGGAGTAGAGATTGTTTGGAGGCGAGTTGGTGTCTCGAGGAGCGAATATATTCGTCGGGGGAGAGCTCCGGGGGAAGATGCTGAGTGGCGGCGAGTGGCGGTCTCCGGGGTAGAGCGGGGAGGGGTTTGAATCTCGGGCATAGATAGGTGAGGAGTCAGGGTCGAGGTCAAGGTCAGGGGTCAAAGGCAGAGCAAAGCTGTCAGAATCCTCACGTTCGGCGCGGTAACGAAGAGATCCTCTTTTCCTCGCATCAAGACCTCCATCTTTGCTGTCAAAGAGGAAAGGCTCCTCCCTGTCTACATCCATCCCTCCTCTCCACACATCCAGCACTCTGTCCTTCTGTTTGTCGTTCTCTCGGTCGATCCCTGCCCTCCATCCATCTCTGTCCTTTAAAAACAAGGATTCGTCCTTCTCTCTCTCCAGCCCGCTTCTCCACCCTTCAATCGCAAAATCTTTCTTCTGCGTTATAAAAGTCTCTTCCTGCTCTGTGTCTGCGCCTCCCCGCCACACCTCCATCCGTCCTCCTCTCTTCTCCAGCAGATGAGTGTCCTCCCTCCCTCTCTCTATTCCACCCCTCCATTCGTCAATCTCTCCATCTCTCTTCTGAGAGGTAAAAGACTCGTCCCTCACTCTCTCGGTTCCTCCCCTCCACTCGTCTATCACCCCCTCTCTTTTCAAGAGAAACGTCTCGTCCTTCTCTCTGTCCTGGCCGCCCCTCCATGTCTCTACGCCTGCCTCCCTCTGTTTCATCAGCAGCGGCTCCTCCAGGGCCTTGTACAGGGGCTCTGACTCCTGTGGGGGAGGGGGAGGAGGAGGCGGGAGGGGCCTGTCTCGGTACCGATCCCTTTCTCGCTCCCTGTCCCTCTCTCTGTCTCTGTCCGTCCCTCCGCTCGACTCCACTGTGTTACGGTGGCGGGACAGAGTGCCAGGGGTGCGGCTGAGGGTGGAGTAGGGCCTTGCCTGAACATCAGGAGGACGCGCTTGCTGCCTGTCTTGGAGCCCACGGCGACCCAGAGTGCCTTGCATCACCCTGTCCCCGTCTTTAAGGAGCTCACGGGACTCAGACTCTCCAGAAACACGCGTGTGTGACCAGCCATCTTGTAAGCGCGGCGTCGTGGCCTGGTCCTGTCCACGTGCTGCGGAATGTGTCTCAGCGTCTTGCGTGTGATGTCTTGTATGCGGCCAGCCCTCTTGTGCGTTTGGGCGTGTGTTCGGCTGCATGGTGGCAGCCCAGCCCTCTTGGGTTGGCTGTGCGTGTCGGGTTAAAGTGGCAGTGTGGGTGAGAGCTGCCCTGTCGTGGTGGTGAGGCCTCGCCAGGCTTCCGTAGCGTTCAGGAGGAACTGGCATGGGGACTGAGGGCCTCAGGTTGCTCTGCACCAGCTCAGAGATGATCATCTTCTCCAGCGCTGCAGCATCAGACAGGTTACGACGCATACCAGCACCGCCGCCCAGATCCGTGGCCCCGTGGGGGGTGAGGAGTGCCGGGGAGATGTCATCCCCTCCCATCCCAACTCCTCCCTCCCTCAGAAGGTCGGTGCTGCCCACCACTCCAGCTCTGGAGCCCGGTGTGGTTCCAAGACCGTGCAGGGTGAAGGTGTTGGGGGTGTAGCCTCCATTGAGACACACACTGTCCAGTCCACAGGACTCCTGGCTCTGGGACACACCACCCTCTGTTGGAAGGAACAGGAAGATACCAATTATCAAAGAGGGATAAAAGATTTACACAAAGAGATTTCCATGAGTGAATATATGAATGAATGAGCAGAGTTCAGGATACATGTGCGTACTTAGGGCGTGGCTTTACTAAAGTTATTTAGATGTTTACAAATTTCTTTGATGAAAAGTATGATTTTGTTGAAGGAGATGTCATGTATGTTATGTCTTCATGGTCTATGAATAATAACTTTGTGCAAATGTTGCACAGATAGTCTACGAACTGAAGGGCAGTGTAAGAGGAAGTGGCGCTCAATGATTTGAGAGAGCACAATAAAGGAGCTCATACTCTGCTTGTTTCTGAAGGTTCCTACTGGTCCACGTTAAGACAGAGAGACAGAGAAGGAGAGTGTCAAAAAACATTTAAAAGACAACGATTCAAGGTTAAAAACTTAAACACAGAACACGACACTGGTATTAAGGTAACAAAAAATACTAATTTTAAGAGCTCTAAATCATAAATATTCATTCTGAACATAGACATAACATAACAAACTGTACTGAGCAGAAGTCTTAGGCCACAAAGGAGAAATTCAGGCAGTAGAGCCCGAACAAAATCAACCACCTGATATTATTGGCCAAGATGATCTCATCACAGGTATACAGGTATATAGTTTGAAGCCTTGAATGGTTCCTGCCTGTATCTGTGATTGGCCAACTCCTTGTGAGGCTGATTGCTGCTTGGAATTTTCTTGCAGGACCTCACTAATGGTTTCAAAATCTTAACTTGTAACCAGAGGTGACCGGGCCCTGCGGATGTGGAAGGTTGCTGGCAGTTGGTGGTTTCTTTGGTGATGTGCTGCCCCGTATTTGACAGGTGGCCAATTCGTACATATTGCACCTTTGAAGGTCCCATATTATACCCATTATCAATCTCAGTGTGTCTATTAGAAAATGTTTACATGCTTTAATGTTCAAAAAATAATGTATTTTCTCATACTGTCCATTCTGTGCTGGGGGCGTTGACAATATAGCTGTGACATCACAACCTTACAGAAGTCTTAACGGATTGTTTGAAGGTGCAGCTTGTGAATATGGGCTGTGTGCATGTCTCCATGGAGTGAGCATTTTGACACCGTCACAGTATTTATATAGCACCTAAAGTAAAATATCGCCTTCTACAATATCAGACCTTTAAGTCACCAACCTTTCCTTCTGAATAGTTACTACATATGTAAGTTACTTTACAAAGACAGTTTTCAATGTGGCATAAGGGTTTTGCAAAGTACTGTGACGACACATGAATAAAGGACAATAGAAGAAACAAACAAAGTGAGAGAGTCAGATAGCTGTGTAGAAACACAGATGCATCAAGGGAAAGTTGTAGTAAAATATACCTGTGGAGGTGAAGGGTTGATTGTATCCCTGGGCCAGCATTGTGTCATAAGGAGAGGCTCCAGCATGAGTCTGCAAAACTGGATTAGTGAGGAAATGGTTCCCCAAAGCAGCTGAAGATGGAGAGCGAGAGGACGAAAAATAAAGGTAGCATCCTTGTGAACAGTGAAAGGCTGAGCTTTAAAAGAGAAGAAAAGGCAGTAATCCTTACCTCTGTTAAGAGTCGGGGTGTTGTTCACGTCCGCAGCTATGAAAGACGATTCAGTCTGTCTGCGAACAGTGTCATTCCACATCCTCCTGATACGACTCTGGAACAGGATTATCCCACATGAGGTCAGGACGGACTCAGACACACAGAGAGAAAGAAACACAGAGGTACAGTGTATCATAATGCACCTGTCTGTTAGCTGTAGCTCGCCGACTCTGGCTGCTGGTGTAACGGCTGTTGGAGCGCAGGGCAGCACCCTTCACCGAGTCCGGAGAGCTTGAAGAAGAAGTGACGCAGCACTGCGAGAGACGCAGGCATCTGCCGTAGTCCTTCTGACCCTGCAGGCAACGTGCAAACATAACTGTTTAGTCACAAACGATGACGTTACACGCGGATTCTTGCATGATGACACATGAACACAGAGACACACCTTCCTGGCAAGGGTGCAGTGCAGTATGGTGATGAGGAGGGCCTGGGCCGTGTTGAGGGAGGAGAAGAGGTAAGCCAGGAGGAGAGACGGAGCGGAGAGGAACATCAGGCCCGAGGACCAGGTGACGCTCTGCAGGAAGAGCAGCGTCAGGGAGCCCACCGCCCACGCTCTGTAGACAGCAGGACACGAAATAAAACACGCTTTACTTTCATTCTGAAGAGCAATTTGAGCAAGTGTTCACTCACCTGTAACCTGTCAGAATGCTTTTCTCATTAGATTCCCTGCCTTTAAAGGGGCACTATGTAGTTTTTGGGTAGAACTTTGATTCAAAAGAGAGAGATCTTCATTGACTGAACAAACTAAATAAACCAACTCTCTTTGCTTTCATGACTGAATAAACAGACTGACCTCAAAGGACAACACATTTCATACGGTTTTACTTTGTTTATATGTGGCGGACTCTGCCATCTTTCTAGCTTCAAACAGTGTTCTGGGACCTTATTTTCCTCTTAGGGCAGCTTGTTTATTCAGTTACGGAAACCTAAATAAGTCTGACTTAGTATTATTATCTCATTAATATTGTAAATGTTCAAATTCTGAGTTTGAATTTCCTCTCCAAAACTACATAGTGCTCCTTTAAATAGCACTGATGAGCTGAAACAAGGCCAAAAAAGAAACTCTCGGGTGCGTGCAACATATTTCAAGCCAAGGACTTGCACACATGCCACTGTCGTCAAGCTCCCCTGAGGTTAAACGACACTGAAAAACTACAACTAATTAGGCATTCTGACAAATTTCCCTGGCTTTACAAACACACACCCAAACTCTCTTTGTCCTTAGTTGAGTACACTTTTGGCCCCTCAATTTTAGCATTGCTCAGTTTTGACCTTTACTCACTCAGACTATAAAGCCTGCTACAGTGCGCTTTATTCTGGTCTTCTAAAAGCTGTGAATGCTAGAACTGAAACTATTCAGAATGCTGCTCATTAACAAACTGCTGGCGCTTTACTAAGACAAAAGAAATACCAAATTACATCTGTTTGATCCATTTTACGCCGGCTCCCTGTCTCAGCTAGGACAAGTCTTAAATATTTTGATTAACTAATATCTCTAAATAGAGATGAGGTTTTTCATACATAACAGACTGCCTCCAGCTCAGGAGACATTCATTTTCAAACTCATTTTTGAAGATTCCTTTCATTTTTTGGTCTAATCAGATTTTGGGGCAATGCACTGAACAAAAACCCAGAGAGCTATTAACATAATATCTGATATTACAAATGAGCATGCAACCAGTTTTTGTTTTTTTTAACCAACACAGGCCCTTTTTCAGTTCAGAAATTCAACTTTCTTTTCCTTTTCTTATGCAAAAGCTACTGAGAATAGAGCTCCACACAATGATTAAAACCACAACACATCAGCATGACACACTGTACATACCTCAGGCTGTCATGGCGACTGGAGTCGGGCTTCAAAGCAGCAGTGCTGTGCATCTTATGTAAGGTCATCACCAAGATAACCAGGTTCAACTGAGGCCCAAAAAAAGAACGCATGGCAAACCCTGTTTAATCCTCATAACGACTCAACATGATGATGACTTGCATGAAAATATATGAAAGCATATCAAATTATCTGTATCTACATGAGAGTATTCTATCTCACCGTAATGACGACAGCAACTGGCCCAAGGAAACTCGAAATGAAGTAATTATCTGTTCGCAGCCAGCACCTACACACACACACACACACACACACAAAGAGACACACAAGCAATTGACAAATACATTTAAGAACCCCTAAAAATAACAAAGTCATTCTGAGCTGAAACAAGAAGTGAGCAGAACAGGGAACATACGCAGCTTTTGAGCCATAGCCTCTGAAGTCTATGGCTGCGGACACGGCCACCACCAGCCCAGGGATAGAGTAGCCACACAGGTAGAAATACTTCCTCCTGGAGTTACGTCCTTCAAACACCTCACGCTGCAGCAGGTACAGCTCCACCGCCTCCAGGCACAACCAGCAAAACACTGAGAGCAGTGAGAAGTGCAGCAGGCCAGCAATGATGGAGCACACAACCTGGACATTTGGACAGAGCAGGAGGGATTATGTCCCAGATCCGGAATATCGTCCTCTTCCATTCTGAATGGGTTCAATCAAAGCACTCACTGTGTATTGAGTCTTGTTGGCACCGACGAGGAAGAGCAGTTCAGTGATGAGCAGGTTGGCCCACAGGTTGCAGTGGATGGTGCTGTGGTCTGTGTGCCAGGGCGCCCCCTGGCAGCACAGGGTGGTAAGGCAGGTGGCCAGACACACCAGTGCTACAGAGATTCCGACCCAGGAAACCACATAGACGAGAAGCTCCTCGACACCGGCCCCGAACTGATGAGGAGGAGCAGGAGAGAGCAGAGACAATTTTTTTTGAATACATCAGATCATAAAGGGTGTATGAATGCAGAGCATATGTGAATAATCGCATGTCTTTGCCTCTGGTTGCGTAACCCTGCGTGTTACATAACATCCATTCAGATGAATAAAATCACACCTAACAAAGAGAACATCTTGCAGAGAAACACTGAATTCAGTTTGATGGCAGGACAAAATACCCTGCAGCATTCATCACTCTACCTCCCTCTCTGCCTCTCTCTCTCCCTCGTGCAGCTACAACCCACAATTATCACCCCCTCTGAGCTTGATTTTTAAACAACATTTTGGAGAGCTCCATGGTGGTGGAGTCCAACCGTGCTACAGCAAATGAGTGCACAAGGGTGGAGCCGGGGCGCCACTGGTGGTGGAAGATAGAGCTGGATTAATGAGATTCGTGTTTGGCACCTGATCATCTCCAGAAAAACTTTGGCAGCAGTAATGTTTAGCACATGCGATGGCTATTGGCTCAACATTTGTAACAAATTAAACACTCTGACAAATCAAAAGTGGTTCAGATAAAGCTACATTTTCCTTCGCAGCATTTCCCTCCAATGTCAAACTCAGGGTGGGGAGCTTGAATGCTGGATAATGTGATGCTGCTGTGTTCCAGGTTACGCATCGCATAAACGTAGGTTTTACGACAAACTGTTTCCCAACTGAGCAGCAACTGAAAAGATGATGTACAGTGGAAATTTGGAGGCACGTTCGGCCATATTTCAATGTAAAACAACATATTTGAGAACTCGCTAGCTGATGTTAGCATTCAACAACTTCCTAGCTGACATTACGGTTTGCTTACATCTTGTGTATATCACTACCAGGTTCAGACAAATGTCTTGAGGTGTGTGTTGATATTCCTGAGTTAATTTATGCCTTTCCCTAATCGTATCACTTCAAAACAGTATCATTAGCTAGGATGTGGTTGAATGCTACCCTAAGCTGCTGCTTAATGGGAGCTAATTGTTTATCAAACCTGTTGTTTTACCTTGAAATTTGGTCCAGTGTCCATCTAGGTGAAACAAAAATCTTCTTTACAGTTGCTGATCAATCAGGAAGCAGAGAAATGATAACAGCTTCTCAGATTCCACTCTCGAACACAGCAGTACAACATTTGAGCTCCACACACTAAGTGTGATGTCAAAGGAAAATGGTTGCCGTGTGAATATGGTCTATTGTGTTTCTATTCTATTGGAGACAAGTTTCAGGCAAATCAAGAAAAAAAGTCACATTTTAGCCCTAAATCTGCTTTCCATCTGCTGCCAATGTGAACTTAACACCGTCACGTGCTGTTTTTGTGGTGTGTGTTACTCACAGCCGGTTGCTGATACGTCATGAGCACAGCATAGCTGGACAGGTGGTTGCAGGCGCATGTTGTGTGTGTGTTGTTGGTGTGTAGCAGGCGGCAGCCCTGTGTGGACCACCTGCCGCTCCCAGAAACCCCTGATGCGTTCCAGAAAGAGCAGTTGGGGCCAAAGTGGTTCTCCAGCTGCGGACGCAAACACATATTAGTGCCTATCAAAGATACTCAGGAACCAGATTCTGCGCGGTCTAAACATTCAATTTGAGGTCAAATCAGACCTGCAGGTGTCTTAGAGTGAAGATAACCGGCTCGGAAAGGTAAACTCTGTTGGATCCTCTGTGCACAGACGCAGAGATGACATGGGAGTTCACCACCAGGCTCCTACGCCTGGCATCGGACCCCTGGCCCAGCCCCAGACCGAGCCGCAGAGTGGAGTTCTGGGTGGTGAGGAAGGAGCCCAGGTTCTTATAGAGAGTGAGGACCAGCTTTACCTGGCCTGCAGAGGAAAGAGAGAGAGACAACATAGCTTTATTTTTACAGTTTTTTCTTTACTCCTCTTCCAGAAAGCTGGAATTTCATCTTATAGTTTATAATGTTCCGATTTTTAATATGTGAAGTACAAATTGTTGATTTGTTTTGGTGTGTGACACAGACCATTGTTGCTGTACTGCTGCAGGGCCAGTGCTGATATCTGTAAGATGCTGTCGCTGTCGTAGGAGTGAGGGAACCTCAGGTCCTGTATGTCTGCCTCTGTGTTGAGCACATATACCTCCAGATCTGTGCACACACAGGAACACAAAATCTCAACTGAACTGGTAATTTTCACAATGTTTAGAGCATAAGTGATGAGAAAGAGAACGCCCACGTACCGACATTTGGCGCCCTGTCACTAAAACGACCTTCATAGAGATTGTTAGCCAATAGAAATGCCCCTTTTTCTACTGCGTCTAACAGTAGGGATGCTGAGCGGGACTGGTCTGCACTGCTCATATCCGCCCAGGACACAAGAGCCTCAGGGCCCAACAGGTTATCAACTGTCTGAACGACCGCCTGATGGACAGAAAGGCAGGGAAAAGGGTTTTATTCCTGCTCCTGATAATGAACAATTTCCCTGTCTGTCTGTCTGTCTGTCTTACCTGAACATAAGCTCTGCATGTGCGCTCCCTCTTCTGCAGCTGAAAACGAAAGAAAAAAATCTATTGTTAAAGCCATCATCACTGACATTTCTGCTCTCATTTCCAGGAAAGGTCAAGCACACATCTGCTCTGACAACAGGAACAATTTACCTTGTTGTAATTGCGTGCCGCTGACTCTTTATTGGCTGGTCTCAAGGCCTGGAGCTGGGAGTCCAGGATGTCCAATAGCTGTTCAATTAGCCTGACGGACATGCTGACATCACCGGCATAGATCCGCCCACGCGTCAGGTTGACCAGCTCCCCGGCGATGTTGGCTGCGTTCTCTCCGCTCTTGATCTGGAGTGAGGCGGGGGTGTTTGTAATGTCAAATATTTTGACATTTAAGAGAGAACTGCTTGCTGACTGGCTTTGGGGCATTTGCACAGTGTGTGTGTGTGTGTGTGTGTGTGTGTGTCTGTGTGTCTGTGTGTGTGTGTGTGTGTGTGTAAATGTGTTTGTGTGAATATGTGACTAACCTTCTGTGCAATTTGGCTGACCCAGGGAGAGGTGCAGTTGGAAAGGTCAGGCCCTCTGGAGCTCCAACCCACTGGAGACTGCATGCACTGATAGGAGGCTATACCTGCAGAGACAGACAGGATGGTGCAGACCGATGGAGAGAGGAAGAACAGTTTGTGTTAAAAGGTCCTGAAGTCGTCCGTCACTTTGTGTTTCTCCTTGCACGTGTTTTTCCATGTGTCTTTTACCCTTGCAGGAAGATCAAAAATAGCCACTACATTTTTTAAGTAGCAGTTAATAACAAAAGCCAACAATCAAGGACAATGTGTCGTTTAGATGAACTGTCACTTCATTGAAGGTGCACTATGCAGGATTTTCCTAAAAACTAAAGAATGCTCTCAGTATTCTGCTGCGTTCAGGAGGTTTCTGGGTGTTAGCCTTCAGGTGGTGGGTGAGTTGCCCCCTGCCAATAACAGTGTGAGGTTGTGACTTCACAAAATGACAATGCTGCTCTCCGTCTATCAAACAGAGCTGCGTGTCTGTTTGACCGAGGGCGGGGCAGAGCTGCTGCTGGAAATGATGATGATAAGAGCGCTGAGACTGAACCTTACATTTCCCTAAAAACAACAACTATAAACTACATGAGGCTAAAAAGCGCTGCACGACTACAGTCAGGTGATAATTCTTCTTGCTCCCAATCGTTCAAAGCTCTTGTGCTAGCGGTATCAAAGTGGGCACTTCCCTGGAAGTGGCTAGCTGCATGGCTGACTAAGTTAACAGTAGCTTCAGTCATGGATGTATGAACACAACAGTCACTCTGGTGATATGCTGCCCTTATTTGATGGGCGTGTGAAGTCAACAGATGGCCAATTCCTACATATTGCATCTTTAGAATATCAAAGTTATTGTGTTTATATACATATAATGAATAACAGGACAAGAGCTAGTCTGTTATACACCAGTTCTGCCAGTTAAGTGTAAATATAGGACACCCGTCTTCAGTTCGAAAACAAGATTTAACATAAGATTATTCCCAGTGTAATTATCATCTGTGCCCAAACCATGTCCAAGCCATTCAACATGATTAGGACGAGGCAAAATGCTCCCCAGGCTGATCTACATAATCAGCATAACAGCTTTTCCTCTGAGGGAGCGCTGGGCTGAAGACAGCTGCACAGCGAGAGGAAGAGTGGACGAACCCAGCTTGTCCCAACACTACTTTCTTCTTCTCTCTCATCTGAAGGCGAGTTCAAAGAGAGGACATTCGACTACATTTCAAAGGGAAACAAGATATAGACACACTCACATGCAAATACCACACACACAACACAACACAAAAACGGGCATGCTGCACACACAAACACACACACACACACACACAAATATATCCAACACCTACCCAGTGACCCTTTGGGGCAGGGCCTCTCCACTGTCTCTCCCTTCAGCGTGGGTGGCCACTGCACCCCTCGTGCCACCCGGCCCTCACATCCGCCCACCTGACCGGGGCTCCCTGGAGCCAAGGGAACACGCAGAGGTGGACGCGGGGTCAGAGGGACCATGGCTGTGATCGGCCGCTGATCAAAGGGTCCTCGGTTGATGACGCCTATTGGGTGAGAGGCCGATGGTCGCACTGGGGTCAGCGCGACGGTGGCCGTGTAGGAGCGTACGGTCGTCATCAGAGAGGAGAGGGGACCTGGAGGTAAGGGAACACTGCTGATTCTCTTGTTTCGTCACATAAGTCCAAATACAGAAGAGCACTTGTTCCACATACCTTTAGTGGGTGGTGGTGGCGTAAACTGTAGCGGGTATCTCAGCACGTAGTAGTTATTCCACACATACAGCTGGTTGTCTCTGGGGTTGTAGTCTATGGAGGAGATGTACTGGTAAGGGTTGGGGAATGGTATTTGAACGGGAAGCTCCTGTCCACGGCTGGTGTCGTAGGCATAAACCACCATGTCGCTGCCAACTCGGCCCTCTGCCTGCCCCTCATCATCCTGGAAGACGGAGCGCACAGCGTAGAGCACGCCGCAGGCCATGAAGGCGTTGCTCGCCCCGCGCTTGTCAAAGCCGGTAGCCCACGTACCCTCGAAGCGCAGGGTGTACGGATTCACCTGGAAGAGAAAAAAAGACGTGAGAGGATGAGATGACTCTAATTAAAACATTCCTTCTTGTGTCTTTTCAATCATTATCTGCTTTCATTCCTTCCACTGCACCTGGCTGACCACGATGCGTCCATTATTGGCTTCAGTAGAGTAGATCACCCAAAGGCCGTTCTCGTCCACCGCCAGATCGATGTCTGACTTTCCTCCCCAGCGGTACGGAGAGGTGTCGTGGTAGTTAGCATTGACCACCACTGCTTCGCCGCTCTTGATGCGTGTCCGCAGGTCGTACTTGACCAGGTTGCGCGTTCGTTCCTTGTTGTAAAACACGGCGCCGTCGTACACCACAAAACCTGTACCGTCCACGCGGCTCGGCAACCTAGGACACAGAATGAAAAAAAAAATATGAACTGCGCATGCAAATTTATCCTATTTATAATATAATGTAATTCATATTATTTATTTTTTTAAAGTATTTTTTTGGCCTTTCATGGCTTTATTGATACTACAGTTGAAGAGGTGACAGGAAACAGGGTGAGAGAGAGGGGGAGTGACACGCGGCAATGGAAACCAGGCCAGGAGTCGAACCCGGGTCCGCTGCAGCGAGGACAAAGCCTCTGTATATGGGACGCCGGCTCTACCAGCTGAGCTAAACGGCGCCCCATAATTCATATTATTAATAGAGAGTTGAAGAGTTGACACATTTTCTCAAGTGACAACAGTTTTGGTGAGGTGAAAGATTTCTGAATGTGGGCTCTTTTTGTTTGCTCATGTCAGCCCACTGGTTTAGTAATACTCGTAAATATTATCTACGGATGTTTTTTCAGATGTTTAAAGTTGAAATCCTTTCGATTTCTGTCCTGGTTGCTGGGCAACACCTTCACTGTTTTAATAGCATGAGTCCAAGAGCTTCATTAGAAATGACCTTAAATTGACAGCCACTCATCTACATGTGAAGTTTCCTGTGAATTCCTCCTGCATGTGCACACTGTTTAAAGCATGATAAACATGCTTTTCGACAAAAAACGTAGTTGTCCGAAGTTAAAACTGTTATAACCTCACACATTCTGTTGACTATTCCAGTGAGGTTTTGAAGTTTTTCCAAAGCCTGCAACTAACAATTATTTTCATTTTATTTCAAGATTACACAGCCCAACGTCACATCTTCAAATTTCTGTTTCTGTTTTCTGTTTTGGACATTACTCACTTATATGTGGTGGTGACTCTGTTCTGTCGGTAGTCGTCCCACGAGGCGTACTCGTACAGCACCTCTGTCCTATATGGCGTCCATGGCATGACGTACAGCCTGTCACCAGCCTGCAGTGGGTCCTTACACCACGCCCCTGACTGATGCTCCGCCTCCAGGAGAGAGGACGCCGGCTGGATGCTGAGCAGCGAGCCGGGACACACGAAAACTGGAAGATGGGAGTTAGGAGGGGTAGACAGCAGGATGTGAGAGAGAAAGGAAGAGAGAGGGAGCAAGAAGAAGAAGAGCAGGGGGGAGAAAAGAGTGGAAAGATAGTGGAGGCAGGTGCGGAGAGAAAATGGATCGATGCATGAAAAATGGATTGAATTAGATGCATTTGATGCAGCAAGAAGAAAAAGGAATGAAGAGAAAAAGAGAGAGGGGTTTAAAACACCTGTGCTGAACCCGAGAGACAAGCAACAGAGGAGACGTTTAAGTGTTGAAAATCACACACTGTTCGTGTGTTTGTGGTGAGTAATACAACAGGGACACTGCAATGAAAGGTGTGTGAGAGGATTGATGTGCTTTGTGTGTGTATGCATGTGTGCGTATGTGTGTGTTTGTGGGTTAGTGCAAAAAGAGTGAAAAAGAGTGTGAGGTAGAATCAGGGACGCAGAAGGCGGGGCTAAATTTTGCCTTGAAGTGAATGAGAGGGCAGGTTAGTTTACGCCGGGCACAACGATAGGTCCACCCCACATGTCAATAACTGTATGGACACATATGTATACTGTACAGTCTCACACTGGCATGCAAGAAGGCATGCACACACACTCACACACATAAGCAGTGCTTGGTAAGCACACATCCAGACGGATAAATAATCACACACGTTTGGTCTTATTTTTCCTATGAAGATAAATAAGGGGCTCTTCCTATAAGGGAAGAAAAGGGAAAATAAGCATGATGAGGATGATCGGACAAGAAGGAAGGATTTGAATGACGGGTTTGAAAGAAAGAAAGAAAGAAAGAAAGAAAGAAAGAAAAAAGAAAGAAAGAAAGAAAGAAAGAAAGGGTGCCTGTGTGTGTATAGGAAATAGAGCAGCGAGAGCATAGGAGATTATGTTTATGTTAGCGTGAGCAGTTGTGTTTATGTTTGTGTGTGCACAGAGAAACCGAGGGAGAGAAATAAGAGACAGAGAGATCGACCAGGTGCAAGAGGAGAAGAAGGAGGGAGGAAACTGCAGAGAGAGAGAGACAGGAAGAAAGAAAGAGAAAGAGATGTGCAGAACCTGCATAAAACTGGATAAAAGGACGGGTTTTCCATACAACAAGAGATGGATAATATGGGGGGGAAAGAAAATAATAACCGAGGAGGAAATGGAAAAAGGGGGGCAACATCCAGCATGACTACGAAACAACGTCCTAGGGTAGGAGGAAGAGAGAAATGGCAGGAGAGAGGAAGAGAAGGAGAGAAAAAGAGGGGGGTCGGGGTAAGGAGAGATCAAGATGCTACAATGTATTGTCTTTACCTTTTTGGTCCACTTCTACTCAAGCATAGGAAAAAAAAGAGGGAGAGAAAGAAAGAGAAGTCAGAGGGTGAAAGAAGGGAAGTAAAGAGAAGCAAGAAAGCAAGCAAGAGAAAAAGACAGAAAGAGAAAGAAAGAAAGAAAGAAAGAAAGAAAGAAAGAAAGAAAGAAAGAAAGAAAGAAAGATTTGCACAGATAAAGACTTTGGATCTCATTCTCACCACAAACATTATAGTTCACATAAAAGAAAGAAGAAGCACAAAAGGAGTCCCAGCATACTCCCATCCCTTCCCATCCCCACCCATCACTCCTCTCCTCTCCTCTTCTCCCCCCAGCCTTCCCCTCCCCACCCCACCCTACCCCTTCCCCCTCCCTCCACCTCCTCCCCCCTGATCTCTCCTTCCCTCAATCAGGCTCCTGTGGAGAAAAGAGAGCAACTCCTGTGGCGTGAATCTGAAAAAGAAAACACACACGCATGCACGCGCGAGTACACCCGCGCATACTCGCGCGCACACACACACACACACAAACGACACACAGTATGCAAATGCACTACAGATTCCCTCTCTGCACTTTCTCCATCCAACCTTCTGTTTTGTATTACACACACACACACACACATGCACAGACGCTCCCTGAGAAAAAAAAAACCCTTTCTATCCATCAATCTCTCGGGGATACAGTTGACATCAGAGGTTATTAGAACATAAAAAAACACCTTCAACCTAAAATGTAGCTCGACAAAAGCAGGTTAAATTACTGTGTTTTTTAGCATGCGCATGCACATAATTTCATGTTATCATGTTTGTGTGTGTGTATGAGTGTGTGCACTGTATGTGTGTGTTTATTTATGTATTTATATATATGCATACTCACTGTAAGGGACGCACTCGTACTGGATCTCCAGGTACTTGTATGTTCCCGGACAGGGGTCTGGGAAGACGTCGACCCCAGCGACCACCACACACTGAGTCCTGTTGTTACACCTGGAGGACAGAAGGTGGGTGGGTGGATGGATGGATGGATGGATGGATGGATGGATGATAGAATGAGAAAACAAAGGAGGGAAGGAGAGTGATTAACGGACAGGAAAGGGGAAGCAAAGGACACTGCATTTGTCTGCTCTCCCTCTCCCACTCGCTAAATATTGATCAGTTCTTCTAGGAAAACACTGCTGAGTACACAGCTAATGGTGCAGCCAGGCACTCAGACCCAGCTGGAGAGATTACTGCACGCGCACACAACTTACAACACAAGCATTGGCTTCGTCTAATGTTTCCTCTGACATGAATCCACACGTATGTTTTGCGGCAGTGCACACACACTGTATGTACAAAACAGTAGATGCTCTTATTGATTGGTTTAACGGCTTCAGAGATGTTTGTGCATACACAAACGACATTACAATTTGCATCTTTGCCATATAATTTGAGCTCTTGTACAAACACAGAATACAAACCAAGCGCATACACACCTCTGGGCCATAATCTTTAGTGCATCAGGGAGGTAACACTGTGTGTTCTCCATTTGGAAGGGGTCTGCGTCACAGATCTTGTCATCGGTGCGTCCATAGTTGGCCGTCTCCACCATAACCACATCACTACCTGGGCAGCGTAGCTCTATGGGGTAACCCTCGCACGCCAGTTCCCTGCGCAGCAGACCAAACGGCATAGCGGCCCGGGACATAGCTGCTCATGAGGGGAGGAGGTGGAGAAGTTGGGGGGGAAGTAAGATGAGGTCGAGGGTTGGAGAGAAAAAGTGCAATTTAAGGACAATTAGCATTTAATATGTCTTCAGACTGCAATGAGCTGGAGAATCCAGTTGACAGAAATCATTATGTTCTGTCAAAGTTGCTTTTATCTCTTCGTAGGAAGAGAGGATAATGTGATTTGTAGCAGCCAATGGGGTGATCTAACAATTTAATACTGCACTTCCATAATGTCCGGGGGACTCAGGAGAGAGATTTTGATGTAGAATCTACAGCCTAGAGCTGTAACGATCAGTCGATGTAAAGAAAATGAATCGCCTATTAAGTATTTTTATAATCAATTCATCGTTTAAGTCATTTTTCAGGCAAAAACATTTGCAGTTTTCAAGCCTCTTCGGTGTCAGGATCTGTTGTTTTTCTTTGTCATTTATGACAGTAAATGAAGAGTCTTTGTGATTTGGAGCAATTAGAAGAGTTCACTTTGGGCTGTGAGAAATTGTGATGAACATTTGTCATAATTTTTTGACATTTTAAAGACTAATCAATTAATCAAAGAAAATAATCAACAGATTAATTGAATAATAATAATATTAAAAATAATCATTAGATAACCCCTATGATAGCCATGCTAGCCTCTGTCATTTTTTAGTCATCAGTGGCACTCTGAGCTAAACATGCTCTTAAAGAATATATTAACGTGCTAACGCTAAGCCTAAAATTCACCAAATATCATCACAATCCATCCAATAGTTGTGATATTTCCCTGAAAAGCACTGATGTTTTTTGAAAGTAGGGAAACTCAGAATGCAAAAAAGTAGATAATTAGCTATGTGTGCAGACATGACTTCTTCAGAATACAGCTTGTTTCCCAGTAATGTCAAGTTAATGGGACAGACCACGAGAGTTCACAGGATAGGTTCCTCAGGTTTGTGACATATGAAACCCTAGCTGTCTGAATAGGTTTTTGTAGACTGTCATTGGTAGACTGCAGCTATGGCATATCAGGATATTTTGATCATGATATGTCTTGTTGGTTAACAATGTTAAAAACTAAACATTTTCAATCGAGGGGCTCTTATATTTGTCCTCTGTGGACCATTAAAGTCTGCACAAACTGTCATGGCAATCCACCTGGTAGTTGATGAGTCATTGAAGCAGCAGAAAGGCAGAAATACCGTGACTTTTGTTTGTAATTAGGTACATTTAGGTTCAAATGTAGCATAAGGCCTTTTGTTGCTCCAAAGGAAGTTGCATGTAGGCAGCAGGTTCTAAAATAGCAGTCCACTATTCAAGCATTACACTCCTATAACTTATGGACAATTTAGAAACAAATGGTCAGCTAAATTACCCATAATGCATCTTAGCCACTAAGTAACATCACTGGAGATCAAATTAAAATCAAATTACATGCAACTTCCTCTGGAGCCACAAAAGGCTTTATACAAGTTCACTACGTTTATTTGATTCATTTAGTTTGTAGTTACTTTTAATATTTCAATACTTCTAATATTAGATACTTCATCTTCATAACAGACGTCAGTTTCTTGTCTTTCAACGTTCTCAGTCCGACTGTTTCATTGTTGAAAAGGGTATTCCATAAGTAGTGCAGCATGGTGTTTGGTACACACAACCGAATTGAAATCATTGTTCTTATCCCTTTGACTTGCATATTAGTTTTGATTAGGGGTCTCTTTTGTGAAACATGATTCATTCAAATGGACTCTGGGTTGACCGTGAGTGCTCCTTTAAGTCCCACATTGATTTCATTATATATATAAAAAAAACAGGATAAGTTCAATTCGCTGCTCAACATTGTCTATCTGAACATATCTTAGACCCCTTAACGTAGTTTTTAATTCTCTGTGTGGATTTGTTTTAAAGTGTCCACATAGAACTTATCATTGTTTAATGAATGAATTGGTTACAGCCTAAATCTAAAAGGCAATTTCACTGGGTTCAGTTAATCTTCAATTTGTTTAATTAATTGTCCTTCCTGTTTAGTCATTCCAATGCGAAGCTCCATCCAACTGGGTCTATCTTCCTTTGTTTATGAGATCTATAACCTCTTTCTGTTATTTTATAAATACAACCTGTTGTGCTTTTTAGTTGTGTGTACTTAACAATCAAACTGCTTCAATTGCTCCTTATGTTGATGTTACTAATTTAATTACCTGGGTCATTGTATTCATGTATTCAATTTTTTCTTGTACTACAAAGGTTAATGGCTGTGGTGTGGGTGAGAGAGGGTGAGCAAATCGCCTGTGTTTCTGTATTTGCAGTGTTTGCCATGTTATACTGTTTCTGTTATAATATCTGTGGACCCCCTTGAAATGAGATGCTACATCTTGAGGGGCCACCCTCGAGTGGTAACAGATTTAAATTCAAGTAAAGTTCAAACAAAGTACAATAGGTGGGTGTGACTTTTCCTCAAAGTAATTTTTCAAAACCATAACCTTTTCATTTCAGTATGACTATTATTTTTATAACAATGGTCCCTTTTATGTGCATGTCATGAATTTGTGGTCTCAAATCCCTAAAATGAGATAAACATGATGGCATCATAGTTCTCCCCAGGGCAGATGCACCAACATTTGAATGTAAAAATGGATGTGTTACCCTTTGAATACATGTTGTAAGGATACAATCAGCCTGCGCAATCATGGGCAGGTATGGTACAAAAATTCTGCATTTACAATTAATGTGATGCAAACACCATGCTGTGATTATCTCTATCTAATCAAGCCCATATCAGAATTCAATGTGAGCATATAGTTAACACATATCCTTGCAATGTTGACACCTCAGGTGTGATTTAATTTCATTTTAATTTCACTCTAATGCAGACATGTGTGAAAGCTGACGCTGGTAGGATACCCAGATGAAAACAGAGTGCGACTGTTGACATAAATCACATAGCACCTCCACTGTGACACCTACATGTGATCTGATGCGTAGGTACATCGCAGTATCTTGTGTCTCAAGTCAGTGGGGAGGATAAGGCTTACGCTGCTGGCTATGTGACGTTTGGTAAACACAATCTGACAAGTGTACGATTTTATTTTCTGTCCTTCGAAGGCTGTCACGTCTCTCCTGACTGCCATATTAATCCGTGTAAAGCAGGGTTATTGGAGAAAATCACATTACCATTACCTTAATCCGGTTGTTCACATCAGCTTGAGCGTCCTGAACACGTGAAAAGGTGCTTTTGTTGTGCCGGGATTAAAGCCACATCTAAACCAAACACGTCGGTGTGATCAGTATGCTGCCGGTGTACTGTAACTGTCCGTGGTGCTGAATGACTGATTGTTTATTAACTAGATGCTAAAGGCAGCTTCTCCTGAAGCACTCCCTTTGGCTGAGAGCTGCACCCTCTAAATGTCTTGGTAAGCTTTTGTTTGACGACATTGCTCATTCTTTTGCTTCCCTTATTTTTTGATCCACACTGCTGATTGCTGTGTTGGGATGAACACTCCGTTAAGACACCACCTTTGCATCTTGGCGCTTACCTTGGCCGGAGGGGGCGATGTGAGCCAGAGAGAGCACACACACCCCCAGGAACCACAGTGACACAGCCATGCTGGGCAGGAAGAGTTAGGACGTCACACCAGCAGCCACGTTTAGGAGAGCCTGGGGGAGGAAGGAGGGGAAATGTGAGATTGAGAGTGAGGAGCTTCGGCCTCTCCTTGTGTGCAGATCTGTGTGTGTGTGTTGGATGGTCGGCGGCACACACCGCCAACGAATGAGTGAGAAAAACGCAGCAGGATGGGAAGAGGACAGCATAATAGAGAGACAGACCAAGAAGAAAGGGGGAGAAAAAGAGATAACAATTGAGCAATCGTTGCAGCGAAAAAAGTCCCTCAATCTGCTGTTACCATGGTGATAGCACAGTGCAGTCTGAGAGAGCGAGAGTGAGCAAGGAGATACGGCGAGTGTGTGTATCCGTGCGCATGCTTGTGTGCACGCGTGTGAGTACGTGTTTTAAGTCCGTAACTAGCTAGGAGCAACAGTGGCTACTGACCCATAAAAGAGTCTTAATCTTTCGAGCCTTACACACACACACACACACACACACACACACACACACACATATATATTAACACAAACACACACACAAACAGAGTCAGGCAGGGAGCTTAGGCCACTTTTCAGTAATCCTGAATAAATGATGTCGTGGAGAAGATCTCTTCCCCAGCAGGGGTAACGAGGTAAACAGCCGACTGGAGGCGCAGGTGATCAGAGGGCGACGCTGCACTGTGGAGATTTTACGAGGGAACATACGGGACGCGGGCGGGCGAGCCACAAGAGAACAACAGTAATATGACTCCTTAATATAGACTGAACTCTTGGCCCCGGACAGACGGGAGGATGGAGGCTCAACTGCATCATGCACAGCATCACATTTATTTATTTATTTCCCCCTGCTTGGCAATCTGCTGCTGCAGTGTGTGTGTGTGCACGTGGGACTGGCGTACACATACATATGTGTGCTGGCGTGTGTTTATTTGTGACTTCCTCTTTCTCTCCGTCTTCTTGTTAGGTAATGATGGCAGACAGATTTGGGTCACTCTTCAACAAATGTCCGACATGTATTCAGAGTCTTTTGCTCGTGCAGGGCCCACACACACACACACACACACAGACACACACACAGATGTGCACACATTAGAAAGAGAAGAGAGACCTCTGCCTTCTTTGAGTCCACTGAACCAACAGGACTGTAACAAAAGCCCCAGGACCACCGTGACACACACGTACACACACACACACACACACACGAGACACAGTACATAAGAGACTCAACAGAATGAGTCTTTTTCATCATGTACACTGTGGAGGCTTTATCCCTGCCTATCAACTGTACTGTTAGGACAACTCCATTCTCTCTAAGAACCAAGAGGCTACAGGAATTTAGGATGTATTGCACTCATGAAAGTAAAAAATCCTTACTTCCTGTGGACAATCTTAACAATGCTCATACTGTAAACCATCCATGTGTGTTACTGATTATCTCCACACCCTCACAATTTTTCCATCGTCTTCGACGGACCTTCTCCCTAGCCAATATCATTTCCTGTTATTCGACAGTTCCCAGCAATTTCACAATCTTGTTTTCCAAATTTCTACATGAGGTTCTGTCCAGACGGAGGCTGTTTTTGAGCTTTAGCCACCTACACAGTCTCCCGTGATGAGATCTTAACCGGTTGTCCGGTCTCCTGGGGCTTTAGTTCCCATAAGTGAAGTTTTTTTTCCGCCCGACACTCAGGACACAACCGTTCATAATATCTTGTTGTTATGGTAGAGTCTTACAAAACCAACAGACTTGTTTACCTCGACAGCTGCTTCAGAAAAAATGACCTTTGCTGCATTTCTAACAGCTGTGTACGTTCATATTCTAAGCCTATGTCTCCTTTGTGTGGGTACACATTGATTACACACAGACAGGTTAGCCCTTAACCTAGAGTATTACATTTGTTTATACATAGACATTTTTCACAACACAGAGTGATGCGCGGGCACACTCACACACACACACACACGTACACACATGCACACCATACTCTCATCTCATCCAAAACCCTTATGGCAGCATGTTCTTTTGCTTGCAACTCTCATTGCTCTCTCTCTCTCAGACAAAGATACACACACACACATGCACGCACGCACACACACACACACACACACACACAAACACACACACACACACACATACACACAAACACACACACATACATACACACAAACACTCATGCATGCACCCTTAAGTGTTGATGCAGAGTAAGTAGAGCAAGGACACTGATGGGCCCTGACAAAGCCACACACCCACTCCCCCTATTCGCAGCACCATGCGCCCTGCCTGCAACCAAAATCCAGCCCCAGGCCACCGGCCGGCCTACTTGGAGGAGCAGCAGTCTTTAAGTGAGAGTGTGTGAGTAGCGGGCCTGGAGTGAAATAAATTACACGCACGCACCTACATAGACACAAACATGCACACATACAGTGTAAACTGCATTTTTCTGCATGTATTTAACAGTATTTTACCCTTTGAGACCTATTAAGTAGTTTTAAGGTTGTTAAAATCATCTTATTCTTACTCAAGCTCTCCGTTCAAGCATTACATATGTTCACCCAGTGTGATATTCTAACACAAGGCTAGATCACCACCAGAAACGTAAATGGGCACTATGTAGGTTTGGAGAAGACATTAAAACATTAAGAATTTTAATATTTACAATATAAAATAGATAATAATACAAACTCAAAAAGAAAATAAATACAAATAATTTTTTTCCATAACTGAATAAACAAGCTGTTCTCAGAGAATAATAAAGTCCCCAGTATAAAACTGTGTATTCCTTTAAGGTCACTTTGTTTATTCAGTTTGGTCAGTCATGAAAACAAAGACAGTTTATTCATTTTGTTTGTTTAGGCATAAAAAAATCTTTCAATGCAGATCTTTCTCTTTCTTTCCCAAAACTACATAGTGCACCTTTAAATTGAAGTTATTTGGGTTTCAACCATGTCTGGCTTCACAGTACGAGCTAGTAATGACCTACAGCAGAGGGCTTTAGAGGGTTATGAGGCAAAATTGCCAAATATTTGCTGGTTCCAGCTTCTTAAATGTGAGAATGTGTTGCTTTCCGTGTGAATTCATTATCTTCTGAGGTTTAAACTGTTTTGTCAGACAAAACAAGCAATTTCACCTCAGGCTGTGGTAAATTGTAATAGGCGTCTTCACTGTTTTCTGACACAGAATAAACATTTAGTCTGCCAAACAACTCCTGTGCGGTTTGGGCTCCACAAAAATTTGAGCAATAAATAAAACTGAAAATTGAGTGACTCACTGCTGCGGGAAGCAAATGATACCTGAAAGCCATTAAAGTCACCCTGTTGGAAATCATTCAAACTGATGTTGAATCAAGCCAGGTACAAAGAT
This sequence comes from Sparus aurata, assembly GCF_900880675.1. NCBI lineage: Eukaryota > Metazoa > Chordata > Actinopteri > Spariformes > Sparidae > Sparus > Sparus aurata. Next base: position 27,572,785 of record NC_044187.1, on the reverse strand, counting down.
TCATGCTGTTGGAGGTGGAGGCCATAAAATCAACAGATAGAGAGAGAGAAAGAGAGTAACCTCCCCCCTCTTTTGGTCAAAGAGCTATCAGTGCCTGAGGGTAGATCGCTGTGAAGCACAAAGTGACAAAACAGCCTTGTAGTGTTATGTTCCTAATGGAGGAGTGATTGTGTGTGTTTGTGTGTGTGTCTGAGAGAGTGATGGAAAGAGAGAGAGAGAGAGAGAGCAATCAAGAGATGAGGGAGAGATGTAGAGATTGGACTTCTGACAGCACAGCCAGCGCAAAAGCTTTATTGGCTGAAATGCTTTTTTAATAACGACAGTGTGGAGAATTTTCTTGTCGCTGTCAATAGTATTTTTGGCTTAAGAAAGGATTTTGAAACACACTACAGTGTCCTCTGTGACTGCGAGCCCGTTTCAGGCCATTGACCTCTATGGCTCCCAGAGGGCTGAGGCCTACATGCCGCAGTCAAAGCCACTTACAGGGTTTTAGAGCCTGTATGTTTGTCTGGTCGATGCGAGACTCTGGGGAATGGAGGTGTCGCCCTCTGTCAATCATTTGCTTGTTGCAGGCAGGAAACCCAGGCAATGCTCAGGGCCAAGTTCAGAGCATTAGGACCTGCACTGCATGATGGACGCCCGTGAGAGCATTAGGGGTTGTACTGAATGAAGGAAATTGCTTGCAGATATATCCAGATCAAGTCATTTTCTAAGTCATCCGCTGTTTCTTTTTATGATGTTATCCATCAGTTTCACAGAAACCCCTTCGCTATATAAATAGATATATATATATGAAAATTTGATGTAAAAATCTACAATACGAGCAGATTTAAACATGGATAGTGTAATTTATGTGTATATGTATGGAAGGCCAAACGGGCCAACAACCCTCCCTTGATTTCTGTATTAATATACTCACAGTATGTGTGGCAGACAGAGATGGTTTGTGTGAAGGCTTTGCGTGAGAAGTAATTTGATTTCCATCCACCAAAAGAGTTGAGCCTCTTCTAAAGACTGCAGGAAGGTTGATTAAACATTGATAGGTTTCCTCACATATATATCAAGATCGTAATCCTGCTCTCAGCACACGCTCTCTGAGTTAAAAGCACACCATGCCTTAGTGCCCTATAAGCGCTTTCTTGGCATGGGAAAATCTCCAAAATTTCTGGAGCGTGCGAGGTCATTCATCACTCCTTTGTTTTGCTTTGTTTTTACCTGATCACTGCACATTATGAAGCGAAGTAGTTCAGATCTGTCACTGTCAATCCAAAGATTGCCATGCACAAAGGGAAAACAACCCACAAAGAGGGATAGGTCCACGTTTTTTTCAAGTCCATCTTGCACTCTGATTTGTATAATGACAGAGTTATTTGTTGCTGTATTTGTTTCTCCTCCGCCACACTGACCATTAAGCAAACCCTTCTTAGCGTGACTCCACTGTAAGAGCATCCACAGCATGTGCCGGAACAAGTCTGATTCATGGAGGCCCCACTGAGCATCAGACTTGGCTCTGACCCGTCGAGGCATGGACACAGGAGCTCTGGGGGTGTCCCGTCGTGTCTGGCACTAGGGCACTGGCAGCAGATCATTTGATTCCTGTGAGTTGCAAGATGGGGCCTCCACGGATCGGGATCCAGCCCAGGTCGATGCCTTGAGCTCTTTGTCATGTTCCTCAGGCCGTTCCTGAGTAGTCTTTGCAGTGTGGCAGTGCACATTGTGCTGCTGAGAGGCCACTGTTATCTTCCTGCAATGGTGTTTGGGTGGGCGGTGTGTGTCGAATGGCCAGGACTGAAGAAGTATTCTCAAAGGAACAATATCGTAGTAGTAACAAGATGATCAGTGTTATTTCTTACCCCTTTTAATGTTGTGGCTAATTGGTGTATATTTCCTTTTTTAGTAATTCACAGCAGAGCTTTGCATTCATTTTAACAATTCTAATAATACCATTAATTATAGTAATATGGCCTGGACATATATATACATATAGATATATATATATATATATATATATATATATATATATATATATATATATATATATATATATAGGGCTGTCAAAGTTAATAACGCCCATTGTTTGATTTACGGCCGTCAGTGGCACCTGTAGTCTTGATCCAGAGGGTGGCAGAAGAATAAGAAAGGGAATCAGAAGAAGAAGAAGCAGGGTTGGCTTTTGGGAAAAACACGGTAGACTGAAAAGCGAAAGTAAAAGGAAATGGAGAAAGGACTTATGAACGGCAAATTCACTTTCAAAACACTGCCAGATGGTTCGGTCGATAGGACAAAAGTTATCTGCACGTACTGTCAACATGAAATGAGTTACCATTGAAGTACGTCAAGTCTCAAATATCATTTGCAAGCCAAACACACGGCAGATGCAGAGAGCCCACCCCCTCGCCAAGCAGACATCACCATGTTTTGATCCCATTTAGGGTGATGGGATATTTTTTGTGCATGATTTGAAGTGTTGAATAAACATTTTCATAAAGCAAGCATATTTGCCCTTTCTTATGTTGTTAAAAGCATTAAGAACATGAAAAAAATACATTAAGGTACATTTAGAACAGAGGAAATGTGCCAAAAAAATTGCGATTAATCACGAGTTAACTATGGACAAAATGCGATTAATCGCGATTAAAAAAATTAATCGTTTGACAGCCCTAATATATATATATATATATATATATATATATTATATATATATATATATATATATTTAGACACTAAATTCACTTACCTGCATTGACTCGCATATGAATTTGAGGGCGTTTTCACACCTGCCTTGTTTAGTTCGGTTGAATCGAAAGCGTTTACCCCCTTGGTGCAGTTTGTTTGGGAAGGTGTGAACACATCAATCGCACTCGGGTGCGGACCAAAACAACCGGACCGAGACCTCGTTGAAGAGGTGGTCTCGGTCCGGTTCCAGACAAACTCTGGTACAGTTCGTTTGTGGTGAGAACATGATCCAACCTCGATCCGACCCAACTGCAGGAAGCATCAGTGCTTAACCCCGAATTTCCACTGCATTACGGCTCCAATCCGGTTTTGCTCCGCCGTCAGGCAATCCCCACCTGTTGCGGGTTGAGTCCGCCACGGCGCAGTCCAGTAGACACGATAATCACATGATCACTTGCGACCGCAGTTATATTTATGTGTTATAAAAACAACAGAAGAAGGTGTTCCCGACCGAAGGATTAGTAGAAGAGCTGGTGTTTGTCTGTTTTTGAGATTTGTGTGCTGGTGTCAACACGGCGTGTTTTATTTTGAAAAGTAACCGGATGTCATATTGTTGTTTTGGTGCTTAACTTCCTGTCTGCTCGGTGCTAAATTTAACTGGATTGCTGCGTATCCTCGTGCATCACACATTTTGGTTCGCTTGTAAATAATGCCGTGTGAACACAAACCAAACTCGAGGCAACATGCAACATTTAAACAAGTTGGTCCCTGATTCAGACCAGAGCAAACGAACTATAGGTGTGAAAACGCCCTCCCATTCTTAATCCATAGGGTTTAATATGAAGTCGGTCCACCCTTTGCAGCTATAACAACTTCAACTCTTCTTTTTAGGTTTAGAGTGTGTTTATGGGAATTTTTGACCATTCTTCTGGAAGCATATTTGTGAGGTCACACACTGATGTTGGACGGGAAGGCCTGGCTCTCAGTCTCTGCTCTAATTCATCCCAAAGGTGCTCTGTCGGGTTGAGGTCAGGACTCTGTGCAGGCCAGTCAAGTTCATCCACACCAAACTCTCTCATCCATGTCTTTATGGACCCTGCTTTGTGCCCTGCTGCACAGTCATGTTGGAACAAGAAGGGGTCATCCAAAAACTGTTCCCACAAAGTTGGGAGCATGGAATTGTCCAACATCTCTTGGTATGCTGAAGCATTCAGAGTTCCTTTCACTGGAACTAAGGGGCCAACACAGCTCCTGAAAAACAACCCCACAGCATAATCCCCCCTCCACCAAACTTTACACCTGGCACTGTTCTCCTGGCATCCTATCACAGTACCACGCTGGAAATCACTGAGCTCCTGAGAGCGACCCATTCTATCACAAATGTCTGTAGAAACAGTCTGCATGCCTAGGTGCTTGCATTTATACACCTGTGGCCATGGAAGGGATTGGTACACCTGATTTTAAGTATTTGGATTGGCAATATATAGTGAATATATATATATATATATATATATATATATATGTATATATATATATATATATATATATATATATATATATATATATATATATATATACACATTTGAAAGGTCACTGCCAAAATGTGTATGTATTCTGTGTATATAGGATGTATCGAAATGGCCGATACATCGATATCTGTATTTTTTTCAACAGAAGTGCAGTAATGATCAGGCTCTGATTTTTAGTTGCTTTGAAGCTTTGAATTAAACTGCAATGGTCACCAAGAGGAGACAGAGGAGTGCAAATCCTTGAGTAATAAAATGAATGGCTAAACGTGTCTTTAGTCCTTGTGCTTTAACTGGTCTGCTGCTACAGAGGCTCGTTAACTAGGACCAGCCACTAGAAAACCCACTTCCTCACAGTCTGAATTAGACCAATCAAGTCGCTGTCCTCTTTGTGTTGACTGCTGAGGACTCACTTTAGAATGATTTTGTTTTGAGGACTGTAGATTTTGTTTCCCAATCTCATTAAGACCGGATCTGGCCATGGCAAGTGCGGACAGGCAGTTCTACACAGTTAGTGTGCTAGTCTATTGTTGACAAAACTGCAAGAGCAGAAACTGTTTTATTGGATTTTTATGTCATTTTTGCATAAATATGACAATTAAGCTTATTCATTCCATCCCCACCCTTTGAATGTCACTTGTCAATGTCACTTCAAATATCGCATTATGTATCAATGTAAAAGTATAAAATTACATTTACTTTGATAGGATTTTGTCCATATGGCCCACTTCCAAACAGCTGGAACAATTACAGATGCTAATAACTCTTTGAATGTACATATGGGCGTGTTCATATTAGCATACTGTGAGCGAAATTCAAAAAAAAAAAAAAGGTAATTATCCCTTCACTGTAATGCACTGTTACTGTATTTAGCTGTCAGCTTGAAGTTTTTTTACAATAAAGAAAAAGGTCAAAAAGATGTGGTGGTTCGTGGAAAAATGTAAATTCCAATATGTGAAGTGACCGGGAACAGAATGTCTCAGGGGATGGTTAATTTTTCATAATGGATTGCTAATGTTAAACACATGACACATCCGCAGTTGTACTTATGTATGAGCAGTGTGACTGCGCTTTGATGCGTGTTGTCTTGGAGAGTTTTGCAAATTAGCCCAAAAGGAGTGTCTGTGCGAGCTTTTCCTGCTCTGATGGCATTTTGAATGTCTGCATATTTTACACACCTACAACACGTGCTTTCATGACGTTAATGTATTCTTTTGGAAGCATAACATGAGAAAACTTTATGATTTTACTGAGGTTATGTACTTGTACAGGAACAACCTTGTGCGCTGGGCATTTAGAAACTGAGATGACATGTAGTCAGCTGTCTGTTCTGTACTGTGTGTGGCGTCCCGCCCGCTAAATCTCATTTGTGTGTCAGCAGAAAACGTTACAACGATATGAGCCTGTTTCACACGTCACCAAGTCTAAACTCCTGCACGCAGAACACGACTTTGATCCTGAGGTGTGACAAAACGTCATGGCTACAAAAACTGCGTGTTCTTCGTCTGAATTTATTGTCAGAGGAGTGACAGAGCAGAGCCGAGTGCATCCAGCAGCATTTGTTCGCAGGAAGGCAGAAGAGGCAGGAGCTGGACAACAATAAGACGACTTGCATGGTGAGGTGACGGACAGAGATCTTGCCGTAACTCGCATAAAATGGAAGCTGTCTCATGAATATATCTCTTAGTTTTAAACCACCATTGCTTAATGTCAGTGCAGGACTTATATATTTGTCTGGATTTGCCAAAGGTAGACATTCCTGTTCTGAGTGTTTGAGTGTTTTACCATCTGGGCTCCACACGCTGTACTTTTCCGAAATGTCACGAAGAACAAAGAAATTGAAGGGGAGATTCTACGGAACTAACAGCACAGCTTTTTGGATTCAGCACCTGTACAATAATGTGTGTTTTGCACACTGATCTCTTGGATATTTCGTCCAAGCAGTTTTATGAAATTGGTTTTCAGAAAATGTGCTGCACTACAGTATCAATATCATATCCTGTGATAGCAAAGGGTTATCCATATCGCCCAACACCTACTGGACAATATACTTTGTGACCAAATGATGAGCTATATTTAACCCTAACAACCCTCATTTAAACATATGACCAAAATGACACTATTTATTACAGCCAGACGCTATATAAGAAAGAAAAAAAGAAACCATTGCCAGATTTTGTGTATTTCCAACGGTCCTTGAATAAACCATGTACTCAGGAAAGTGACCAAAACTAAGCTAGAAATAATGATGTTTAAACAAAAGGAAATCACTTATCAAGAAATGCAACTTGTGATTTTCCTTTTTGTCCCTTTTTTTTCATGATTATCTCATTCTAACTGTGTTGCACTGCACAAACGATATTGTTGTCCTCGATAACTGTGTAATTCTATTCCCACAGAACAACTGATATGCTCACCTGATGTGAAAAAACACCACAGGAGACGGCTGGAGAACGGAGGTCTCCCAAAATCTACACGCATGCCAGCAATGACCCTGTAAGGGAAACGGGTATTTTAAATTTATGTTACTATATCTAAAAAGCCTGTGAACAATGAAGGGATCTACACTGCTGTCTGAAAAAACGCTTTTAAGGGTTCGTTCTGAAGGAGATTCTCTGTCCGTCGAAGATGCTCGTCTGGATGTTCAAAGGGCAGCCTCAAGTTTGAACTTTTAGCCTGTTTCTTGCACACATGTGTATCACCAACTCAAACATATCAGTAAGCTTCAGACTATTAAAATAAAGCCTCAAAAACAGCAAAACAGCAGCAAACAACAGCTTTACGTGATTTTTTAACCTTAGAATTTCAAATCCAATTATTACTTTAGTCAATTGTTGAGTCTCAGTTCCGACTTGTCACATACTGATGCTTTGGGTTGGTGGCCAATATGAGGTACCAAACTAAACCGTCAACATATGATGGGTTAAAAAAAACAAAGCATGACTATTTGACAAGAACAGAAACCCAAAGGTTGGACAAATTGGATCTTTAAGGAGTTTGTCAGATGATCTCAGAGAAAGTCATGATCTTTGGTTTGAGTATATAAAATACAAACCAGTTTTTATTCAAGCTTGAACAAAGATATGCTCGGATTTAAGATTGTAAAGAGTAAGATAGAAAATCAGATGAGCAATTTACAAAAAAGAAAAAGGAGAACAACAAGGTTTCTGATCAGAATGTCTCGTCCTTGCTTTTATATCCTCAGCCTGGAAGTTTCTCTCGCCTCCGTGTCTATATTTGCTTCAACAATTCGAACAGCAGCCAAATTCATATCTCCTGTTTCCGTCTCACATCACAATTTGTAGAATTTAGAAAACAACACGTAACATAATGTTCGCTCGTCTTATTGGACAGTGTCAGTTTTATATGTTTACAGTGAAAATAGCAAAGAGCACTGCTCAGCCAGATACAGATAACCACAGCTTCCTGTTGCTCTGCTTCCAGCAGCCTTCAGCAGGGGCTGAAAAGCTGTACGTTCCAGTTTGTACACAGGGACATTATCTGGCTACCTTGTCATACCGTGTTGAATCATTACAGCATTTATAAGGGAGGTAAGGTTGTCAACATGTGACTCAGACACATTAGAGATCTCAACTCAAACAACTAACCCTACCATCAATCCCAGGAAAGCACAGCAATGAAGTACACAGAAAGATCACAGTAAGTAGTCGATTGCCAGAACATTCATTTGCAGCTTATCTTAATAACTGATTGCTCAGTAAAATCATATTTAGAGCCAAAGTGATGAACATTTATTGGCAACAGTGTTTCAGATGTGGGAATTTGCAGCGTTTCTGAGATTTCTAGTCACATTAGTCACGTTCATTTGCAGAAACAGATAAACAGATACCTCGTTTTTATTTTTCAAAATCATTTTATGTGCACCTCAGTCTAACTGACGCTGGTTTATTCATTTAAGGAACGCTCCTCATCTCATTTGTCTCATGACCTCTTCATATAATATCAAGGATTTTCAATACTAAACAAGCAGCTTGATGTCACTTCGAGCTCTGCGAAACATTTTTCCACTTGATTGTTCTTCATCTCGTTGAAGATCAGCCAATCATTTTTTTTGTCACCGAGAATGAAAAAAAAAAACAATTAGCTGCAGCCTCACAGTGTTGTTGAAATCCCAGTTGATGTCCCCCCGCTCTGAACGGGCCTGCATGAACGCTCACAGCACAAGCAGAGCGACTGACTCAGTGCGTCCGACTGATGCAGAGAGACATGATAGGAACCTGTGTGAGGTGGTCCGCGCAGAGGAGACACAAATATGGTGCGTTTTACAAGTCAAATCATAGAAAATCCATCCAAACTCTCTCTCTGTCTCTCTCTGCATGTGTGTGTGTGTGTGTGTGTGTGTGCGCGTGTGTGAGTGTGTGCGCGCTTGTGTGTTAATCAAATGAATTTGATTTTTTTTCTCCTCAGTGGTAAATGTAAATGATCTCTACATGGAAGCAAACCTCTGTACCTTTGTTTGCTCCTTCAATCTAACATGCATGGAGCGGGGGCCCACACACACAAACACACACACACACACACACACACAAATGTACACTCACACTCACACTCACACACACAGCTAGGTGAGTCACCTTATTAAAATGTGCGCTCACTCACATTTCTACATATAAATCAGTTCAAATCACTCTTTCCCTCTCTCCCACACAAAACCTGCGGGGCGCTATGACCATGACACACACATGACATTATTCGACACAAACAATACATTCACACACACACACGCGCGTGCGGTTACAGATGTAGAAATCCATCCTAGCGGAGGAGCAGGATTCCCATTTCTTCATCCCTCTCTCTCTCCTCTCCCTCATTCCTCTGCCTTCTCCTCTGCATCTCTCTGCCTGTTTCTCCTCCTCACGGTCACTCCTTCCTGCCTGCCTGCCTGGCCTCCTCCACTGACCCAGTCCTCTCATCCTCTCTCTGAAATATTAATAATGGACTCTCACTCTCTTCCTCGCAGTCTCTTTTCGCCTCATGTTCCCATCTGTGGTGAATCAGCAAAGCAAACCAACCAGCAAACACTGGAACCAAAACCTGCATTTGTACCTGCGTGTGTGTGCGTGTGTGTGTGTGTGTGTGTGTGTGTGTGTGTGTGTGTGTGTTTACACCACTGTTCACTGCAGCACACCAGACCCTGCATTGACGGCGTGTGACAGTGAACATAATTCAGACGGACCCCTCTGGGGAGGCCAGCGTGGGACACCCTGAGTCATTATGCCACTTTCTCCCTGCGCTCCTCTGAGGGCCCACAGGAGGCTAATCACGTGCCCATGAATATTTCACGTGCACTCACGCTCCTACACTACTACTGACCCAGCTTTTAACGGCATCCAGGAGTATGAGGCCACATCAGATCCCTGTCTCTCACTGATCAAATGGCCCCTGACAGCAGCAGCAGCAGCAGAGGATCAGGGCACCTCTGACAGAGGCAGAGTGAAAGAGGGAGAGAGAAAGAGAAGAGGAGGGGCGGGGTGCATCCTCATAGCCTATATCCATATCTTACCGTCAATCCTCCGCTTTCCCTCCTCCTCGTCCTCCTCGCTCACTGCGTCTCCCGCATCCCGTCTCTCCGCGCCCTCACGCACCCACTGCACTCTCCTCCCTTTCTCCCGCTCCGCGCCGCCCGATGCATGAAACAAATAAAATATTCAATGGGGGATCAAAAAATGTGGTGGGCGATACCAGCTGCTGGGCTATATGGCAGTCATTAGCGCGATGTGTCCAACAACAACTGGGCGTCCTCCTCCTCCTCCTCCTCCCCCCTTTATGAGCAGTGCACGGTGCGGGGCTCTGCTCTGCTCTGCTGGACCTCACACCCTCCCTCCGTCCTGTCGAGGCTCGATGTCTTCCCCGCTGCGCTGTGTGACTCTGCGTCACGTTGGTATCATAATTCCCACGGGTTTCATGCCCGGAGATGGTGCGGGCTTATAGGCCTTTGTAGCTCCAGCGGATGGATGGAGGGACGGGTGGATGGATGGAGGGATGGAGGAAAAGACGCGGCGGAAACAATAATTAGGCGCAAATTAACGCACAGACCCGCGCTGCTCCGTGTCCGTCCGTCGATTTCTACAGCTCAACAAGCCCGGTCGTCGTTTGTCATCGTTGGTCATGTTACATCCTTGCATTTAACGGAGAATCGCGTCGACGTGAGAGCAGCCGCTTTGCATATCCTTTAAGAATCGTGATGAGGCGCAGCAGCACATCAGGACGGACATGGGGATGTATCAGGCTATTTTCTCTCTCTCTCTCTCTCTCTCTCTCTATATATATATATATATATATATATATATATAAAGAAGCAGGAATCGTTATATAAAATGATGCAGTAGTGATAATTATAATACTAATAATAACAATAATAATAATAATAATAATAGTAATAAAAAAACAAAAGAAGAAGAGCTGGACAAGCAGGAGAGATAAGGTTTTCCGCTCCTGGCCTCGCCTTGCATCCGTCCTTCTCTCCTCTTCTTCTGGCTCTCTCTCTCTCTCTGGTCCGCTTGTTGCGCGCTCTGCACTCGAGAGCGCGCAAAGCGTGTGTGCCTGCGAGCGCGTGTGCGCGCAATTGTGCATGCGCGCGTGCAGAGAGAGAGAGAGAGAGAGCGGGAGAGGGAGAGAGAGAGCGGGAGAGAGAGAAGGAGTGTGGGGGCTTCGACTTTATTATCAAGGTTTGTCTGAGTGAGCAACAATAAGCTGCTGTGTAGGCAAAAGGGAGGCAATATGGAATAAACCGCGGCTCATGTTTATGTAGGCCGCTGTGCTTTGTTCGCAGGTCTGACCAGCTCAGGGTTTAGGTTTTAGAACATACATTCCTCTGGTGACAGGAGCTGGGAGAGAGGGGAGCTATTGTGTTCGCCTGCACATCCAGCATGCACAGGCGCTTCCATCGTCCTTTTGGAGGAGCTTTGTTCAGAGCAGCTCTGAGAGGGAGCCGCTGCCTGACACATCAGACCTACCTCTCGCACAGTAGCACCTCCATGACACCTGATGACACTCTGGTTTCATCATCATGCACTTCTGACCCCCCCTGTTCCTGCCTTTGCTCCCTATAACCCCCCCCCCCCCAAAAAAAAGATAAGGGCAAGTCTTAGCAGCTGCTTTTCATTTTCACATTTTAGGAGGTAATGGCAGGATATGCTGTAGTTAAAGCTCGGGTCACTCAGAGGATAGACGGGGGGAAGAGAGCCTCCTCTTCTGCTGAGAGATCAAATGAAGATCCGGACTGATCGGATGCGGTGAGGGAGGGTGCGGAGGCAAAGCGCAGCCCCTCGGTGTGAAAGAAGACGACCCCCCGGTGAAATCACTGATCATTTAAAGAAGCCGCTTTTTCCGTAATTCGACTCAACCCCCTTTCAATGCCTCTGATTGCTTCTTGTGTAGTCTTTTAAGTGGAGTTATAGACTTCATAAACACTCAAAGCACAACAGTCCCCGACGTTATTATTTCAATGGTGCTGAATAATTCATTGATTTCAGATTATGCGTGCCGTGTTTTGATTGGATGGCGCAAATGATCATGTAAGAGAAGAGGGGGAAAAAAGTTGCATTGCATTACGGAGCCGTGTCGCTGAAGAAATGGAGGAGCAGTTTGAATAATCTCCCGGGTGTCATAAAACAAGCCATAATGGTGAGACTTGGCTCTGAGCTGAGCTTGGCTTGACTGTGTACTTGGCAGCATTCGGAGACATTAAAAGACAGCCAATTCTAAGCATTGGTTAGCAGTATTCAGAGTTCCTTTAGATAGTGTTTTACATAACTTTTTATTGGTTGTTGGCATATCCACACTCACTTATACTGGAGCTACAGGAAGACCACAGCGCCGAAAGAGAAAACGAAAAGTGAGTCACATCGGTTGGGCCTTCCTGGTTCTTGGATATGGTGAGACATTTCCTGATGTTCAGCTGTGAAAAAGGCTTGTTTGTCTGACTTCGACTACATTGGCAGCATCGGCACAAAACTTTGCGTCTTTCATGGCTCATCGTGGCAACTTGATTTCCAAAGATCAATCCAGAGGAGCCGTCGTGCGCACTCCCAGCCCCTACTGCTTCGCTGATGTCTCGGCCCACTGGCAAGCGAGCAAGCTAATGATACATTGTTATCGCTGATTTATCCTTAGCCCTACCCCGCTGTTTTGTGCGCTCAACTTTATGGGTTGGTGTCTCCCGATTCTTGATGGGATAGAGGGGTAGGACCACCAAACGGACACGCTTCAAAATGCGGGTTATAACAAGTGTCTGCTTGGTTCTTTTCTTTCTTCGAGCATGGAACAATTGCGACTAGTTTGCTGATGTCCTGCTGACTAACTGGCTAGCTCGCAAACGTTACATTGCTGTTACTAACTCGTGCCTGACAGTCCCACATTTTCACGTATTTCAGTCGAGCAGTGAAGTCGCTGCACTTGATGCTACTCCTCTACTATCGGTGCAGACGAGTAGGGGCAGGGGTTGCTAAGGTTAGCCCACAAAGCAATGCTGACGCTGGCATACGGTAATGACTCATCCGATGGCGGAAGTGGGATTGGGCCTTCAATGTTGCATAACCCCTGATGTTGCTGATGTTAGCCTACAAAACACCACTAGCAGCCACCTAATGAAGCAGTGTTCTTTTATTTGAAGACTTGATTGATAGCTGAAGTTGTGTGCGAGCGGCCGTGCTCCTCTATCTCCATCAGATAAACGGCTAATAGCATTGTGATAACACCAGGACTGCCACAGTAACACAAGAGAAATCACCACAACTGAAAACGGCATATTAAAAATGTCCGGCCGCGTCTCTTAATGTAATCGCCACGGATGACAACTGATGACATCAGTAACTGTTCTGAGGGGTCAAAACGGTGCCCCCCCTCCTTCTTTCTCCACCTCTGCGTCGTCGTCTCCACCTCCTCCCCAGCCTCGGTGCTTCTTCTTCTCTTTCTTCTTCTTCTTCCTCTCGTCCTCCACCTTGTACTTCAGCCTCCTCACGGGGTCGGTGAAGCTGCGCATGGACTTCTGCTCAAAGTCGTCGCTGATCATGAAGCTCCGGTCGATGAGCTCGGACGCTTCCTGCCAGTTGCGGTAGCAGTCCGTGCCCAGGTCCAGGATCTCCTCCACTGCGTTCTCGATGAGGATGGAGCAGTCGGGCCGGAGCACCACCACTGTGGGCAGCTCCTCCACATTAAACATGGCCTCCAGCTCCCTGTGGACACACACACACACACTAATGTATTTACTCAGCTAGGTGTATTTACATTGCAATCATCCACCGGCAGGTTGTGCACACAAGTGACTGGAGAGTGCCGCACACCTCCTGTAGGGGTCCTCGTAGGCCAGGAACAGGCACCTCTTGGGCAGCTCCTTCAGGAAGCTTTCTTGCTGCTCCTCTGACTCGTCCAAACTGACAGATGAAAGAAAAAAGGGTAGATGGTGTTTGCTGGGAGATATGGGACGGGCAGATAAACTCCAGAGAATCTATCCAAATGTTTGTTTGGTTGTGTGTGTGTGTGTGTGTGTGTGTGTGTGTTGTACCTAATGTACAGGAGAACCAGCTGAGCAGAGCGATCCACGTAGGATTCATCTGTCAGCCGTTTGAAGAAGTCGCTGAGCGTGGGAGCAAACTGCTGGCAGCTCTCACACGCAGCAGACGCAAAGAAGAGCATCAGGATGCGGTTCTGCAGGCGCATGACGATCTCGCGCTCTGTGTCCAGCTCATCCTGGTCCTTGTTGTTCTTCATCAGGACCCGGTCTAGGAACAGGTCCACCATGATGCAGCGGGAGGAGGGCTGAGGCGTGTAGGAGGACACTTTCATATAGATCACTTATGAGGGTGTGAAGAAAGCACAGACCCACAGCCAGAACACACACGACAACATTTGCAAATGTCTATAAATGCATACCGTGTTATTTGACGACCCTGCCCTGTAGATCAGACCGTATGTATTCACCTCAGTCAGTCTCACAGAGCTCTCATTAATCATATGAGCCCGTCTTGCTTGCTGTTAAATCGGATAATCCTCACAGTTGCTTACCTCACACAAACATTATCTCCCCTCGAGGCTGCAAATCCAAAAAGAAAACAGCCTTCGAAATACTTTTTCATTCACCTCATCTCTTCCTGGGTCGTACTTGAACCCGTTCCCAGCATGTCAGTTCATATCACGTTCGCTCATTCACTGAGTCTCCTTCACCTTGATGAGCGAACGCTGCTCGCCTCTTCTCCCTTTGTGCCTCGGCGCTCCACCTCCCCTCCTCTGTCTGAGGGGGCGGGAGTGAAAGACAAGGTGACAGAGGGACAAGGGACCTGAAGTGCTCGGTGATTGTGCGAAGGCAGCGACTGAGCGAGAAAAAGCACAGACGAGCGCAGAGGAGCAGTGTTTAAAGAAATTAAAAAAGGCCTTAATGAAGTGAGCCACAGTGAGACCTTTATTATTCACTAACTAATGGAGGAGCAGAACCACGGGGAATATCTGGTTAGTGATAGCCAGATTCAGTCTGCTGGGAACAGCACGATGTGGCCCATGAAGCCTCGTCAAACACGCACAGACACAGTTGGCAGAATATAGATTTTATTCCTTTTTGGAGATCAATACAACTTGTGTTTAACTTAAAATAATGCTAAAATACTTTAAAAATACACAGAGCTTGAAGTCAAACACCAGCAGGCGCCAGCGCCTAAGTATAGTTTAAAGTCTGCAGTATTTTTCTTTTTCTTTTTTTTTTTTTTTTGCCACACAGCCATAACATGTCAGGAAACATTTGTTCACACTTTTCTATTTTGTACACACACAGCAGACACAGATTACTTAAAAAACCTCTTAAGATCTGATCCTGGTTTTTGCATTCTCCTGAGAAACCTGTGATTCTCTAGCTCAGCTTGTGTTCGTTTGATTCATGTTTAGTTATAAAAAGTCATCTCTGAGCTTTCTTCCTGCTCTGAATCAGAGCAGAGTCCGATGTGACTCCAGGTGTTTATTCCTCCAGAAGATCTGTCTCTGTGCCTGACTCTCCTCCAGAGCTGGTTTGATGTGAGCACCTGTGTATCAGCTGCCGCTCCCCGTCCCAACACCCAGCAAAGCCCCTTTTGCTAAAGGTTGAATATTTCCAACTGGCCTGCATACACAAATGATGCAAATTCCACATATTTGCATCATCCCCACCACATTACTTGTGCCGCCCGACTTGAATAGTAATGTAGACGCACAGGAGACACACAGATATATGAATCTTCACACTGTCGTCGCTAACCTTGTCTGTTTGCTATTTGTTGCTGGGCAGCTTGAAAACAGCTGCCTGATGCTGCTGGAAACGAGGTAGATGTGAATCACAGGTCCTGAATTACCTGAAAACATGACACTCAAAGACGTGATAAAAGACCTGCACAGGTGGGTTCGTCACAACGCGAAATCCTTTTCTCTCTACACTTCGTCATTTAATCCATCGTTAATGCACATATATTGAGTATTCGACTTGTAGCTTCAAATAAGGATTCTGGAGGTCATATTTTGGTCAGTTTTGTGTTACCTCTGCAGGGAGGCACCAAGAAACTTGCCTTCCTCTGGCCGCAACAACAATTGAGCTCTTTCCGATGTGAATTCTTTACAATTCTACTGTACGTAACATTGCATCCAGACAAAATGAGTGTGTTTTATGGAGCCTGTAAAGAGGCTGCAGTGCAGCAGCCAAGAATTAGGTGCTGGGCTTGAATATGTGCTGTAAGACAATGAACACAGAGGGTTTATATAATTCTCCTCAATGTTCCTTTATCTCCCTCCTTTCTCTTTGTATCCCACGACCCATCCTTGTCTTCCTCCTCTTCATATCTATCTTTGCCCTTCCCCCATGGCTTCCACCATCTCGTTTTCCTCTTGTCGTCCTCCGTCTTGTACTTGAGTCTCCTCACAGGGTCGGTGGCGCTCCGCAGATTTAGGTCGTCGAACTCCTCGTTGAGCATGAAGCTCCTCTCAACAAGCTCTGCTGCTTCCTGCCAGTCTCGGAAACAGTCTGCTCCGAAACGACAGATGTCCTGCACAGCGTTTGGAGAGATGACGGAGCCGTCGGGGCGAAGCACCACTACTGTGGGGGCGTCCTTCACCTTAAACATGGCCTGCAACTCTCTGATAAACAGAAAACACACACGCACATCATTCATGTAGAATCAAGTGGAATGAAATGTTGGAAATTGACCTTTTCTGTGTTGTTGTTTTTTTCTCATACGGCTTTAGAAATGTACATTCAAGAGGGTTTAACATACAAATGTAGTCACAAAATACAAAGACCTTCTTTTCTTCATCCACCTACTTCCTGTACGGGTCCTCAAAGGCCAGAAACAGAACCTTTTTGTGCATCTCTCTGAGGAATCTCTCCTGCTGCTCTTCTGATTGGTCCAAGCTGGAGAGAGGAGGTGGAAATGGAAAAATCTTATGAAAAATAAAACGGTGCCACTGTGAGTTTATGCGACCACATGTGTGCGTCGAAGAGGCAAAAAAGGAAAGCCACAGACCTGATGTAGATGAGAGCGAGCAGTTTGGGGTACTCGATGTACGCTGGATCTTTCAGTCTCTTAAAAAAGTCGTTCAGAGCGGGCAAAAACTCCCAGCACTTGTCGCACTTAGCGGACGCAAAGAACAGCATCACGATGCGGTTTTCGAGGATCCCGGTGATCTCGCGCTCCGTGTTGAGCTCATCCTGGTCCCAGTTGTTCTCCACCAGCACTCGGTTCAGGAACAGGTCCACCATGATGGGAGAGGGACGGGAGTGGTCCTCTGTGGGGGAGAGACGGTGAAATACAGACGTACATGTTGGATCTTTATCCAGTCATAGTGCACCTCATTGCCCGCATCCATTCAGCCTCTACCCTAAAGCTCTCCCACACTGTTGGATATCATTAGGTGATCATCTGAAATTTTTAGTGCAGCCTCCGGAAATTAGCCGCAGGGTAACTAGTGATTTCCTGTATTTTCCCACGATGACTTTCAGCATCTCAGGAGAATGAGTGTGAAGTTGCTGCATACAGCTCTGATCTATGCCTGTATTTGTGAAGAGGGATAAGAACTGCACCGAAGGAGAAAGAGAAGACATTGTGGCTGCATTACATTAGCTAGTGAGTCAGACTTGACCTGAAATCTTTGGCGTTTCTTCTAGACATAAAAAGGCAAGAATCAACACTGAAAAGACACCTGCAGCCGCTACTTATCAAGAGTTTTAGCATAGAGGAGCTCTGCCTCATCAGGACTGTGTGGGAGTGGTTGAATCAGATCCACAGCGGCAGCACAAGGAAACGTAGCACCACAACTGTCATGATTTCTGTTCAGATGTTGCAAAAACAAAAACGGTTCTGACTCTGGGAGATTCTCACGTAGGAGTCCATCAGTCAGAATAAAAGCCTGCTTACTTTTCCTCCGTATTTATCCTGAACAAAGCACGTCTGTTTACAGGAAACGCATCTGGGGGTTTTTTGTGCAGAATTGGAATCTCTTCAAAAGAGACAGACGTAGCTTTCATAAACTTGGTGTGAGTGATTCTGGTGAATGTGTGTTTGAAAACAACTCAGTGAAATTGCCCCCTTGGGTGCCCCTATGGTAGATAAAACATGATCCAGTTAACTTCCTGTGTGCTGGGGCCCCCCCTTTTTTTGCACCTGCCCCTTAAACATCACAACTGCTGACGCCTCTGTTGGTGATCGCTACACACTGGTGCAAAATAGTGAGTCTAGAAATGACTGAGTGACTGATGCAGCATGTTGTTGTTGGTCATTTTATTCAAAATGCGGGACAAACTTAAATTCCATTGGATTGCAGGAGCAGGTCTGCACATTATCCAGAAAATGGTCTACATGTGGTTATAACAGTGACGATGTCTTGAATCATCAGCGATGAAGAGAGAAGCGCTTTTTCCGGTTTTACAAACTGAGTCAGACAGTCTTGTGGTTTGTTTTTAAAGGTCCAGTGTGAAGGATTTGATGGCAGCTACTGGCGAGGCTGAAGATTTCAACCATCGTAATAGCCTTCATCTCAACCTCCCCTGCAGCGGCTGTTAAAAACTTGAGGAATGTGAAAGTTCCTCTCTAGAGATAGTGTTTTTGTCCATTCTGGGCTACTGTAGAAACACAGTGGTGCAACATGGCGGACTGAAGGCTCTTTCCATGATAACAAAAACACAATAATTCTTGGCTTCTATGAACTATCTATGAAGCACTAATGAAAACATAATTTTAATCCCGCACACTGGACCTTTGATCAACGAACCCAGAAATGTATCCACGTCTATATTAAAAAAGGTAACAAAAGTTTGGGTGGATGTTCCCTTTTAAAGCTGCAATTCGTAAGATAGTTCATTGTTGAGTCCCATTCCCAGGTCGTCAGATATTGAAGGTTTGGTTTGGAGGCCAGTCTGACCTACCAGTGACCTGGTGAAAAGACTCAACAAATCAACTATCTTTTCACCAGAAGCACTTCTTGCGTCTTAAAGTGATCCTGCACGTTGACTGACTGTTCATTTCTGTTTTGTGGCCCACTAAAGGGCACCCAGTCTCTAAGCTACGACAGTTTTGAGGACAAAAGTCATCATTATCTAAATACAACACAGCAGCCGAGCCAGGATCAGCTGACCAGGACGAATCAGCCTTTTATGGGACGGGGTTTTTCAAGAGCAGACTTATGGCTCAGAACAAAACACCACATAAGAAATAAATTTCAGATACAGAAATAAAGTTCAGCCCTAACAGCTCAGAAATGTGCTTTATCTGTCTCGGCCAGCCTGTATTTCACTGTCACAGCAGTCGCTGCAGGCTGTGAATTGACAGCGATAACCTCACAAATTAGATTTGGCTCTCTGGCTCTGAGCTGTGCCAGATCCATTTGAGACTACAGCTCTGGACTGAAACTTCCAAGGCTGATGTAGAAGAAATATGTTTGAAATTGAGCAGCGTTGCACCTTACCTGGAGAAAAAAAGAAGAGGAGGATTTACTGGAAGGCCCAGAAAGGTCAGAGCTTAAATCCTACATTTGGAAAAGGTATTTCACAATCATCCAGTTCCCTTTTTTGAAGCTGATCGATCGCAGCTGATATATATACGAGCCAAACTGCCTTGTTTTGTTAGTAGCAAATTTAATAGGCCATCAATCTTTGTACGCACTGTGGCAGCTGCATACACCGCAAAGTAATTTACCTCACCTTGAATCTCCTGGACTCCTGCAAGAAAAGAAATATATCCAGCTTCTCCGCGCTTTCAAGCCATTGTATTCTTTCCTTTGATTTTCTTCTTTCTGCCTTTAAATTCTGTGAAGTTTGTTTTTTTAGTGACACCTTTCACTGCCTCTTCACCCTGCTCTCTGTAATTTCTTCACCCTGCACTCTGTGTTCTGCTGAGGGAGATTACAGATAGCTGGAGGTGTGGCAGCGCTGTAATTCAGAGTCAGAGGTTGTTCCGGTGTGTGTGTGTCTGTGTGTGTCTGTGTGTGTGGTCCTTAAACTCCAGCTCAACAGTAGCAATCTTATTACTTAAGGAGAAGAAGGAGGGGGAGGAAAGAGGGGTTGATGGAACAGGGCAAATTGGATTGCAAGGAGAGGACTGACATGCAGGTTAAACGGTGGAAAGTAAGACAGACAGGACACAAACAAAAAGCGACAGACATGTTTTATGTCCGTCACTTCCCGACATGCCTCAGCCTCTCCTCCACAGCCAATCGGTGCTGCAGTAAGTTGCGGCCATGCTAATTACTGAAGTCACTCGTTTACCCCTCAGAGCTCTTTAATGATTTATTTTGCATCCAGTTATCGAGGTGATTTGACAGCCAGGGTGCGGAGCGTCGAGGAAATGAACTGAGGCAGTCAATAGTTTGAGTCCAGCCTGGTTCTAGTAGAACCCCAGCAGGTGCTACTGTAGGAAAAGTGGCTATTGATCTGCAGAGGCACTTGCAGAAAATACCTGGCTTAATCTCAGAGAGGGGTGAGGTATATATAGAGGTGAGCAGAGAGAGATCTAATGGGATTAGTCTGAGTCACACAGACGTCTCTGCCAATGCACGTGAGCGCGCAAGCACACACACACACACACACACACACACACACACCACATAACTTTGGTGACATGTTAACTTTTTTATCTTGTACTAGCATCAGGTTGAGATTCAATTTGTCCAACACGACCAAATATTCACATGCAATATCACTTTTCACTTTTCAATATCATTTGCGATTCTGCTGTTTCAGTATCAAACACAATATTAAACTCCTGACATCACATGCAATTTTACCTTTCTTTATTTTTTACTTCTCTTTATCATACAATAGTTTGTTTTTATCTCCTCTTATCGCTGCAAAGCGGTTGGCGTTCCCATTGGCCTCAGCTGTACTGTGTGGTAGTGCTAATGTTAGCATGCTAACACTCTTGATGGGAAATTAAACTGTAAGTTAAACTGCTTACAGTTGTACGCACGTTAGCATGCTGATGTTAGCAATTATCTCGAAGCACTGATGTGCCTAAACAGCTCAAAGAGTGAGAGTAATTTTAAAAGGTGCACTGTGAAGTTTGGAAAAGAAATTCTGTATCTAGGTAATATATAATATAAAAGGCAAGTGTTGTGCAAATAGTTCATCCGGTACATAAAATAAATACAAACTAGACACGTTTTTAATGAAATTATTGCAAGTGTTGAGTATAATTTCGACTGCCATATTGTTTCTAATTCAATGAAATCTGTCGTCAGTTTCATGAAACTGTATAACAGCCAGTGGAGCATGACCCTGCTTCACTGTAAAACTAGCAGTAAATGAGGGATCGCCTGTGTAAACACAGTGAGGAAGGAGGAGTAATGGCAGCCTGCTGCAGCCCAAACTGACCATTATGCACTGGCAGGGCTGGCAAACACCAGCAGGCACTAATTAAAAGACAGGTCTCAACTGGGTTGTGGTACAGTCGTGTCAGTGCTGAAATAAAACTGCTGTGTGCCAAAAAAAAAAGGCAGTGCAGAGTGTATTTTGATGTTTTAGCCACTGTAGCTCCGACTAGAAATGAACCCACAATTTGTCAGCACTACCATGTAGTTTGAGGGACTGGAGCCGGGGTTTGTCCCCTCGTAGTCCGGTCCGCTAAATTCAGTACAACACGACCGGCCTTTCATTATAAAAGTCTTTATTCATTCTTTGGTTTAAAAAAGAAAACAATTCAAACACAAAGAAGACAAACCATGACAAGCTACTAAAAACCTATAGTCATTTCTTTTTTTCTGATTGTCAACAAACAAAGTGCAACAAAAGCTGCAAGTTTGGGTTAAAACTGCAATTTGTAGTGAGGGGAAAAACACTGACCGGAATATTAACCATGTCAGAAAACTGTTACAAGGTTTGACAGCAGATAAAAGATCAAACACAGGTACATTCATGATTAAAAAAATTACGCCAAGTTATTAAGTAACAACCTTACTTGAATAACATTCAGGCTACTTTGAGCTTAACTAAACAGCAAGAGGGGAAGAAGAGAGCAGTGGTTCCCAACCTGGCGAGCAGGTCCCCCACAGGATGTCACAAGATACATATGAAGGGTGAGCAGATGATTTCTTTGACACAGTTTTTTCTATGCTTTTGTTTAAAAACTCGCTCTTTGGCAGACCAGTAGACACATGTGACTCCCGATTAAGGGTTACAATTAACAGTCACTATAAACTATGATATTCGTTATCCATTTATCTGATGATTATCTTCACAATTAATCATTTAGTCTTTAAAATGTGAAAAAAATCATTTAAAAATATGGTAAAATGCTCTTTTTAGATTTTCCCAGAACCCAAAGATGATGTTCAGCAAATCCTCACATTTAAGAAGCTGGAACCAGCAAATGTTTTGACATTTTTGCTTAAAAAAGACTAAAACAATCAATCGCTCAGTCGACTCATTGTTTAATTAACTAATTGTTGCAGCTCTAGTTACAAGTGGACGTTGCTTCCTTTTTAAGGGGTCAATAGCAAAACAGGCTGGGAACCACTATGAGTACATAAAAGAACAAAATCTCAACATTATCTTTTTTATATTTTAGAGGTTTCTGTTTAAAACACAAAACATACTGCAGCTTTAACATATAATCAGGTGAAGTTTTGGTAACAAAGTTGTTGAAACGTAACAAGAAGTCATTTAAGATTTTGGCCAAATGCTGAATCTTCTTCCAATTCATTACACAAAGTAGGAATTTATGTATAAATGTGGTGGGGGCAAAATTTCATTTAAAAAAATAGAACTATTTTTGGACCAGTCTGTGGTCAAGGGATGTGCGCTGGATGCAATAAATAAAACAAAAGCTGCTAGCTGACTCTTCAAGAGTTAACTCTGCATCTAACCTCCTCTCTTAAGAGAAAGATCAAATATCGGAGAGAGAAATGTTTGAGGAAAAGCATCCGTCCCTCATCTGCTCTGCCTTTCCTCCCTCTTCTATTTCACATTCCCTCCATCTTATCTACTTCCCCCTCTCTCACAGCTTTGTTCTATCTCCCTTATGCTTTTCTCTGTACGCAGGAGTTCTCTCCCGTCCCTCTTCCTCTCCTCCTCTCCCCCTCTCCTCTTCATCACAGCTCGTCCCGTGTGCTCCAGTCCTCCAGTTCAGACTGCAGCACGTCAGAGTTCTGGGCCTCAAAGCTCAGCTCCCCCTGCTCCTGAGTCTTCCTTGACCTGGCACGGTCCCAGTCAGTTTTGACCGTCTCGTTGTCCCACACCACCGAGGTTTCCGTGTCGCTGATGTAGCCCGGGTCTCCTGTGTAATGGGTTGGATACACCAGAAGCGGCTCGGCAGAAAATGCACGCAGGTCCCGTCTCTCAAAGTGGTCCATGTACTCTGAACTGATGAGAGAGAGCAGCGGGGACGTGATTAGATTGATGAGAGAGACAGATAAGAGGAGCAGAAAAGAGGATGAAGGGACGGATGGGTTGTACTCACACTGGATGTTTGTTGTACATGACAGGGAGGAACTCATCGACAGGAAGCAGTTTGCTCATCGGGTCGGCCTTCAGGAGCTTCTGGGCTCCTTGTAATGACAACATGTAGCCTAGTGTCCAGTAGGAGTAGTCCGCCTCCACCAGGTTGTGGATGTTCGGTACAGACGTCTCTGGGTGGTCCACCTGCATTCGCTTCCGCCCGATGTAACTGTATTCAAGATAAACGAGATAATAAATATCCCGAACACTTAGATTGGAGCCGACTTTCACCAGCATTTAAAGAACTTCAGACCTACACCCAGAAAAAGTAATTGGGTGGCCGTTATTTTATCAGCGTTGTGGCAGCATCTGAGTCCCCACAAAGGAGAGGAAGTGTGGCTTCCTGTCAGTCGTGAGTCAAGAGCGTATGTTACAAAGCAGCCCAGCATCACCACAAATAAATTGAAAGAAATGTTAAGGTTACTGCAATCAGAACTAACTTTAATTCTGAGAAATCGAGTTTTTTTAATTCTGTTTGCTACAGTGGATTGCTCTAAATAATAATAAGAATAAGAATAAGAATAATAACTTATAAAATATCCATGAGCCTCAACCACTGTTGCTGGAGAAAAGATGCCGGACAAAGAGGAAAATCAGAGTTGGAAATAACTCAAAACACTTCAGTCGCAAACAAAACTCTTTCCACTGTTGCTGAATTCATCCAAATTTACTCAAAACCCCAAACTGAGTCTATTTAAAGGTAACACATGCAGGTTTTGCCACAGCCAGTAACAGCGCTCAGGGTGTGAGGTTGTGACTCTACAAAAACATAGCGGCTAGGTTACATGACTCCGTCTCTGTCCTCTGCTCTAATGAGGAGCTGCAAGTCTGTGTCGCTGAGGACGGGGCAGAGTCACGCACGCACGCACATGAACACACATGCACACAGACACAGACACAGTGGACAAGTATGCGCTTCGGCTGCATTCCCACAAAATATCTCTATACCTCTCTATCTTGCCTCTCCATCTTTGAATGGTGTGCTGACCAACGACAACTGACAAATCCTGCATATTATGCCTGTAAACTTATGAATGTATTACAGCGTCTTTTATGTAATCTTTAGCCTCCGCTTGGTATTAGTGGCGTATGTCAGAATTTCTTATCAAAATGCTCAATGGGAGCTGAAGTTCTCGCTCTCACATTTTTACGTACATTGGACTTTGGAAAAAAGAGATTTTCTACAGCAGTTGTCATTTTTGTACTGATGATTGGAGACTTTCATGCCCAATCAAGCTTTGGATGTACTGAAAATAACCAATTTTGTGTGCTTTTGAATGAAACCAATCAATCTCTGTGAATCTGAAAATGCCGGAGCAGCTCAGTGTTGCATTATTCCCACAAGTGCTTCCTGCATCTGATTAGTGTTGTCTGACATATCGCGTGTGACAGATGGACGGATTTGACTGTAAGGGGACGATAATCCTCTCTGTTTACTGCATCATGTTTTCGTTCAATCACTGAAGCATCACTCACATTAGATCCCAGTCCAGCTTTTGTGTTGTCACCTCCTGCAGCAGAGTCTGCAGGCGTCGTTTGAAGAACACCTCGAAGCGGAGGTCGTCCTCAATGACCAGTGATGTCTTCAGACCACGATCTAGAATCTACACACAGAAACACACTCAGATACATTTCTTGCGTTAGAGTGTTGCTGAGGTGATGGTGAGCTGGTATGAGCATTACTATGATGGAAACGTTTCTGAAATCCTTCTCTGATAATGGTCCTTTGTTTAGATTTTTTTACAAGTATAAAAACATCCAGACACATGCTCTTTGATTAAAAATGGCTATACTGTGTGGAACCTTGAAAACTGAAAATCTGAAAATCACTTTTCATTCCTTTAGTGGTGCTATTGTTGGGTTAACTTCATTGAGGTAGTTGAATGGAGCTGATTTAAATCCTAATGGTGCAGCTAAACTATGAAGTCTTACGAAGAGAAAACAAGCTGCTGGACGATATATCATCCCAGAAATAATAACGCTAAATTATATCTTCTCCTTTAGAGTCAATTTTATGCCACCGATGTGATGAAGAAAAAAAAGCATAATAATGCAGGTTCAACTTTTCTGAGAGCAATAAAACTTTAATTGTTAATTCTCAGACATTTATTGGAATAGACGTCTATTTTCATGATCAGTTAATTTGCCAATTATTTCAACGATGTATTGATTAAACATTTTCAAAAATGTTGTTGACATCCTTGTGTAAATATAGTGAATGTGTTTACATGACAGAGATAAACAGTCAATGCTGAGGTCAGCATAAATGATCAAGGTCATATGCAGTACATAATGTACATCGGTAAGTCGATAAAATATGTACGTTAAGTCAATATCGTAATTATCGAGACAGGCCTAGCACCAAGTACAGACAGACCCAGAGGTCTGATGCCTGTCCAAGCATCTCACCTCCTTCCAGATGTTGTAATGAGAGAGGAAACAACCCAGTTCACCCTTAGTGAGAGGTCGACCATGATAAGGGTCTTTGTATCCCGGCAACATCTTAATCTCCATAGACTCTATATCAGTCTTGTTCAGAGCTCTGAGACAAAGAGAAGGGATAAACAAAGAGATTAGACCTGGAAACAATAAATCATGTGGACGGTGTGGGCCTTGAATGAAAATGTACAATACAAATGTAACAAAAGCCGTGCAGGTGTTATGACAGTCTTTTAAAAATCAGGTAATATTAGAAACAAATGTGTAAAACATGACGCAATCTGATGAGATCAAGATTGGAGCTACATTTTCCTCACAGAGGAACTAAAACTATGGGACTCCTTAAATGGCAGCATGCAGCCGCTACTCTTCACCTGGTTGTTTGTCTCAGCTCAGCCTCCCTACATCAATCTACACGGCATGTTGCAGAGGCACAAATCAGGAAGACACAGGCAGTGGGGGAGGAAGGAGATGAGAAACGTACTTGCCATCCACAGCGGCAACAACCTTACAGCTGAGCTCCTGCTCGTACAGAGCTCTTAGCATTCGCTCACGACGGTCAGCTCTCCGCACCAGATTGATCATAAACACCTGGGTGCACACAAATGCACAACCTCACACACATGCGTGCGTTATTGTGTGTGTGTTTTGCGTGTGTGCTTGTGGTTGAGTGTGCGTACCTCATCAAAGCCCATCTTGTTAGGCTGCTTGGGAGGAAGGAGACAGGAAGCTGGAGGGCTCCAATGGAGGATTTCTCACTTTCAAAGAAAAAACAGGGGGAGAGGGTTACAAAGAGAATGAGTAATGTGGTGAAAGAGGGGTTCCCAAACTGTGGCCAAGGGGTCCTCAGGAGATTTCCACGGAGCTCCCAAAATGAACGATGGTTAAACTTTTGCTTTGATTTTTCACTTTAGCAAGATGAGTATCGTGATTACTATTTTAACATGAGAGGTATTCATCATGTAGATTGCAGAGTACAGTAGATCGCAATATTTTTAGGCTATATTGCAATACTCGATAAATATCCTGACTTACTAATATTTTCGACCAAATACCTTGCTATTGAAATTATGGCAATCCTGTAGGCATGACTTTCTGTACCTTCACAAAAAAT
Source organism: Sparus aurata (assembly GCF_900880675.1). Classification (NCBI taxonomy): domain Eukaryota; kingdom Metazoa; phylum Chordata; class Actinopteri; order Spariformes; family Sparidae; genus Sparus; species Sparus aurata. The sequence goes on along the minus strand of NC_044187.1, from coordinate 27,546,072 downwards.
TGAGAGATGAGATTTTTTTTTTTTAATAAATAATCGATCAATAATGTGGATATAATGACTACCGGAAAGTGGGAAAGGGCAAGTGTTAGAACAAGTAGAATGTAATGTTGTGATAAAAAACAGTTATACAGTGAGACCCTGCCTTAATTCTGACAACTTTTTTGGGCGTCCCTGAATTATATGAACATAGCTCATCACTGTATTTCCTTTGCATGTTACTGACTAGGGCTGGGTATCACCAGGTACCTCACGATACGATACTATCACGATATTTTGCCCACGATAGCGATAATATCACGATACAGCGATTCTGCGATAATCGATATATTGCAAGAAATTTCATCCACGATACATCACGATATCTGTGTCACTGAAGAAATTCAGAATTAATTGACTGCACTGAATCCATTTCACAGGAATTACAAAACATTGTCAATCAATTTCACATGAATGACAGCCAAGTAAACAGAGTATATTGCACAGTGTCTCTTCTTAACACACACACTGACTACAACTATCATTAAATATCTATATCAGGGTTTTCCCTGCCATTATACGGCTTACGCGCGGCGCCAAAGCATTTTTGCCTCCCGCCTAAGCAGGGTTCTCCCCAGACGCCGCTATACCGCTAGGTCAGCGCCGCTATACTCCGCGCGTGACGGTGACGAGCGTCCATCCATCCGTCCGTCCATCCGTCCCCTGCTTGACGGCTAGGAGCTCCCGGCTGACGGCGATGAGCGTCCGTCCGTCCCCCGGCTGACAGAGTTGATGACCGTCTGTCCGTCTCCACCCAGCCCCCCCCGACTGACGGTGCGCCGCTACACAAAATTATTATTTTTTTTTTACATTTTTAAATATCGATATTTCTCTATCACCTCAGCAGCTTTCTTAAGGCCCACTGTGTAGAATTTAATGCCATCTAGTGCCGAAGCTGCAGACCGCAATCAAAAGATTGGTTTTAAGGCAGAGGCATACAATATGTTAACTCTAAAAAACCTTTTCATGATCGGTACAGCAGAAGAAAAAAAACACCCAGTTAGATAAACAAATGCTGGAGAAATCCATCAAAATCTGCAAATCAGCACAACACGTCACTGCAGTTGAGAGATACAGTCTAATCACAGCCTAGTTTCTGTTTGAATGCTTCATTATGAGCAAACTCACTGCCTTTTGCATTAACAGCAGAACACCAAGAAATCATTCCGGTCGTTCTGAGAGCTCTTTGGACTCTTGACTCACCCATGACCTCGAGCTGAGTATGCAAGAAGCTCTCTGCCTCATCCTGCAAGTTAGCGTGAGAGGGCATTGGGACGGGGAAATACCCATAAGTTTCTTTGTTGCACAGGTACATCTGAACATCTGTGAAGATAAAAGACAGGAAAAACATGCTCACGAATGCGTACAAAACATGCTTAGAAAGACATTTAACCAGCTGTCAGATTACGAGTCTTGTTGGATTTGTCTCACCTGCCATACGAGCTGAGTAGGCAAAGACGATGACGTCATCCAGGGCCCAGCTGTACTCCGGGTGTGGTGGATAGAAAGCCAGCTGACGAGAGGCCTCCTTCTGTAGGTCCACGAGGTAGGTAGAGTGGACCATCGGTACAGCGAAACAGCCAAGACGCTCCCGCTTACGGATAGGCATGTAAGCTGGTGTGCGCTTGTAGTAACCCTGCAGGGAGTGCACACACACACACACACAGACACACACACACGATTTTATTAAGTCAAATTTGTGATGAAAAAAAGCTTGGAGGAAGACTCAAAATGTCAGGGGAAGCTTGATCTGAGATATCTGAGTTGATTGAGATAATTGGCTGCGCAGTCTGTGAGGTATGCGTCCATTTTTAAACACTTAAATGAACATTTCTGACACTCTTTATATTATGACTAAATTACTAAGAAATATGAAAACCTGATTGTGAAAAAATATATTACGTGTCTGAGACTGAGTAAAACTGACTTAGAGAAAAGACATTAACTGACGTACTTATCGCCTTTTGGCTACAGGCCCATTCGCTGTCATAGGGGAAAATGTTCTTTGAAGGAATCAGAGAGACAGACTCTTGGTTTGAGTTGGTTGATTTTGCGCTTGAGGATAGACAATGTCCATATGTCTACTCCAATTTGAAAGAAGCAACGATGAGTAGTTAGAGGCATCCTGTCTAGACAGGAATAGATCACGGACAGAACTGTATCCTAGACATGTGAATACATAATGCCACACGATACATTAGATGTGCGAGGAAAAACGCATATCAAATAAACCTCCTTCATTTCCACACTGCTGCTGAATGATAAAAATAATGAGGTATGAGACACATCAATTTAAAAAGAGGCCTTAAGTTAGAATATTTCTTAACAGTAGCACAGACAGCAGGAGTATCTGATAAAGCAGGAATAACAGACTGAGAAGTATGTTTTACTTATTCTAATACCAGCCTCTATCCACTAACGCCCTATTCACAGGGGACTATTACATGGGGACATCTAATAATTAATATATATTTTGCAAACCACGGCCATGTGACTGTGAGGTCATTTGATAATATCAGTCTGGTGTGAATCAGCATCTTTCTGTTGTCAGACAACTGAACAAGAACTAAAATATTAAATGTGATCGCGTCTCATAATATGTTTAACAACAGACAGCAGCTGAGCTGTGAGATTGGCTGTACTGACATTTAAAAGTGATAACAGAGAAGGTTAGGAGCAATGGAAGGTTGTCATATTCAAGTACAGCCATGAGGCGTATTTTACTTTATCTAAATGAGCTGCAAAATGTGCATTTATGCTTCAAATGTCTGCAGAGAGTGGGAAAAGCTATATAAATGATGTGGCTGCTGAAGAACAGACAGTTCACTTCTGAAAGTTGATGTTACACAGAGCTATCACATCGGGAGATAACGTCAGTAAAATACAGACTTCACTTATTCTATGCAAATGCCACATCGCTGGGACCAGGGACCCCCTGGTTCCCCCATGTTCGAAGAAATGCTGTAAAAGTTCCCTCTTGGATGCCCCAATGGTAGCTAAAACATGATAAAGGGCCCTTTTGGGTACCCTTACTTTTCACTATATATGTGCTTTGCGCACACTGGTGCCCTACCGCATATAGCCGGTGCCCTTTTATTGTCCACCCCTGCTGCTCAAACATTCTAAGTACTAACAAACATGGGCGGTAATTTACAAATCCCATGACGCCCCCTAGTAAAAGCAGTCCCATGCAAGTAGGGCTTTAGTCATTATATCCACCTTACTGATGATTATTTATCAAAAATCTCTTCATACTAATATTTTGTGAGAGAACAAAGTCATCAGCAATATCGATATTGAGGTATTTGCTCAAAAGTATTGTGACCATTGATCGTATTGTTCAGTCCTAGCATTTATAAGTATGTTTGAGGAAATTTTTCAAAATATCAAGATAAATACTGCAATACGAATATATGATAAAGTCATCGTCTCGCCAAGCCCAACTCAGA